>NW_027491825.1:600000-867766 GCF_021521415.1 Bidens hawaiensis | reverse complement strand
TGTATTTTCATGACATGTGCCAGATCTATTTTGTCTTTTGTGTGAGCTGGCAACGGCCCCGTGGTTAGCAGATACGGTCCCGTGCTTTTTAGTGACATGTGCTCAATTCTTCTTTGTCTTTTCTGCATTCCCGTCCACGGCCCCGTGCATGCTGAGCACGGACCCGTGCTTTTGTTCTCAGATTTTGTCTTTTCTTGTTCCATAAGCATGGGGGCGTGTTTCTTGAGACATGGGGGCGTGTTTCTTTGTTTTCTTGTGTTTTCTTCTGTTTTCTTCGTCTTTTTGCTTGTTTCTTCGTTTGAGGTTTGGTTTCACCTGAAATTACGTTTTATTATGATAAGTAGCCTTTTATGCTATGTTATTAGATAGAAATTGCAGTTTTTAAAGATTATTTGATGCTGAAAAGATGTATATTTCTATGTACATCATTATCCAAGTCCATCATTCCTCTTTATTAACACTAATTAATTATTTAACACACGACAACTTAACGCAACTGTCTTTATTTAATATTAGAATATTTTAGGATGTTACAAAAAAGATTATATTTTATATAAATATTGTTATTTATTATTTATTATTTATAATATTAATTTAAAAGAAATCTTTATTAATAATAATAATACAAATGTATTTTTATAAACAAATATTTAATATTATTTAATTCAACTTTAAATAAAAATAATATTCTTAAATAAGAGGATTTAGTTTATAATAAATTTTATAAAGAAACTTTAAATAAATTATTTTAACTTCTAAATACCCGTTCAATTTCTAAAGCTCTATTAATTTATGAATCATGCCTTTAATCCATAGTTATTCGTTATTACTCATACTTAGGATTTGTTCTTGGATATATCCAATCAAGCATGGCCTTTAGTGATTTCTATTCATATCGTATTCATTCCTCTTGCTTCCTAAGGTGAGTATTTCACTCACTTTTTTACTTATTTTAATCCTCTTAAGGACATATGTGTAACTTAAAATTTATCTATTATATAGTATTCAACTGCAACTATTTAATCCTTGTGTGTATATCAGTTTAATGCCTAACTTGCTATATGTTTATTTGCTTTATTTTACCGCATTCGGAGAGGTTCATCATAGTAATAGTATGATCATACGATTGTCGTAGTGGTCGGCGTCCAATCGCATGACAATGGTTTCACAGACAACTCATTTTTGGTAACCAATGCCCGATTCGCATGGCAATGGTTTAGCCCATTCTTTATTATTTGTTTGAATTGTGTACATGCTATGGCTTAATTGTTTTCTCACAAGAAAAGTTTACATTTTCTTTTATATATTATATTGTATTCAAATTAACTGGTGTTTTACTCACTCAACATGTGTTGTCTACAAAATTATTTCTATTTTATACACATATGAAGGTTATCGTGAGAATTGATATGAGGACTTGTTGAAGAATTTAGGATTGCTATGTTAAAAGAGATAAAATCAAGACTTAGATTTGTATTTATTGTTTTGTTTAATAAGTTGTACTATATTATTTATATTTATTTGAACATTTACTTAAAATAAATAGATATTGCCACTTTAAATTATTGCATGATAGTATCTTGAGAGCTGTGAGCAGTCAGCTCACGCCCCGGCATTTCCGTATTAGGTTGGGATGTGACACGTGGTCAAGTGATTTTTCAAAAAAATTATCAAGACTTTTACGCCCAATTTATGTCATTTTTACATGCAAAACTTACCTGGAACCTCTGAATTCTCATCAAATCCTCTCTCCATGATGGTAATGATTTCTTGAAACGACTCAACGACACAAAAAAAAAACTACAAAAACTATTGTTAGTGACTCAAAGAAAAAAAAATGCAAATAAAACAAAATATACAAACTCTACACTAGAGTTTTCACCCAAGAACTCCTCTGATGATTCAATTTGATGGATCGAAGGGAGTTTCCTCCACCTCAATTGAGTCCTCCGGCCCTCCAAGATAATTCTTTATTTGATCGCCGTTCACTTTATACGACGTTCCATTGTCCAGATTCTCTAGCTCCACCGCTCCATACGGGAAAACTTCTTTCACCAAATACGGACCCGTCTACTTTGATCTTAATTTACCTGTAAATATCTTTAAACGAGAGTTAAATAATAATACTTTATCACCTTTATTGAAATCCTGCCTCCCTTCAGACGTCGATCATGCAAAACTTTCAGCTTTTCTTTGATATTCAATGATCGAGTATATGCTGCATCACGAAGCTCCTCCAACTCATGAATCTAAAAATACCTCTTCCTCACAGGCTCGGTAAGATCAAGATTAACATTCCTCAATGCCCAAAATGCCAGGTGCTCGAACTCAACAGGAAGATAACAAGCTTTACCATAAACGAGCATAAACGGTGTAGTACCCAACGATGTCTTATTCGCGGTTCTGAATGCCCATGACGCGTCATCCAACTTCTGCTACAAATATTTCCAACGTATTCCGACCGTCTTCTCTAAATATCTCTTCACCCCTGTATTTGAATTCTTAACTTGACCATTCGTTTAAGGATGGTAAAATCTAAATGTCACACCCTCAAAATCCACTAACGAAGTTTTACCGTCAGAGGGTGTGAACTAACAGGATCGGAATCATTAGTTATAATCAAACCATAAAACAAAGTTTCAAAACCACGAAAACGTTTACGAGTAAATAAATGCGGAAGCGTAAAACCATAAAAACCAATGTTGCGTCACGCAGGACGACTTAAAACCCAAAGATAACAGTTTAAAATAAGTTTGCTTAATTAAAAGTATTTCAAGCAATGCATGATCCTAAACCGCGCGCCCGCCTCGGCTACCTGAGAATAACATACTAAAAGTGTCAACACAGGGTTGGTGAGTTCACGAGTTCAAATAAAATAAAGCGTTAGCGTTTGCGTTCAGCGTCTTGCGTTAAGCGTTTTGCGTTCAGCGTTTTGCGTTAAGCGTTACCAGATAGTGTTATGTCAATTATATATCTATAGGTAGCTAGCCTATAAAACAAGTATTACTAAGTGTTCGACACCGAAGCTGACTGTTTATCATTTGCCTTGCCACCAGGTCTATCCCGACCATGGTATGTGTTTAGCCAAGATTACACCCACTCGACCTCCAGTCGAGTTTAGCGTTGGGTGGGGTTTGTCAAACCCAGTAGTACTACTCAACAATGACTCGCTATTATCCAATATTAAACGGTTCGATGTGAATGAAGGACTTTAGTTAACGCGTTTGCCACTTAGTCTTTACAAGTGATATATAATTTATACTAACAAAATCTTAAATGCGTTTTTGGAGTATGTTATCTCCCCCAAATGAAAAGCGTTTGAAAATAGTTTAGAAGGGGTAAGTGAACTCACTGTTTGCGAAGTATTCCCAAAATAAATCACCAAGATGTGCGTCACAGAAAAACTCTCTCTAGCGTTCTAAAACAACAAAGAGATTTTTCCTAAGTGTCGAAATATTATCGAGTCTCTAGACCCGGCACATAATACCTATGCACACAGTATGTTTCGTGTTTCGTTTGTGAATCGTGTGTGACTTTAACAAGTGTATTTGTGATACGTTACATGTGTGAGCAATTATTTACGTGTCATGTATTCATAATGTACATCACTAGCAATTACTCCCCGTAAGGGCAATTTGGTCAACACATAACAATTAACTAGCAATTATTCCCCACGAGGGCAATTTGGTCAAATCATGACAATCAATTAGCAATTATTCCCCGCAAGGCCAATTTGGTCAAAACACGATAATAAATTAGCAATCACGTTGTTTCATGCAACTTTCACAAAATTCAGCAACTAGCTTCTTAACGACAGAATTCTACTTGCAAAACTAGTCTATCCCACCGATCATAGCATCACAATTAATTTACCAAAAATCATCACAAAAGCATATATGTCTTAGGTTTCCAGAACATATTTTATTATATTTTTATTCCACATGGGTTTCTCACAATAATCAAATCATTACAGCAAACTCATAACAGTCAAATTCATGCGCAACAGAATGTTATTTGAAATTCCCGTTAAACGAAAAATCCAATAAATGGAAGACCACTTGGGTTAGGTTCCTAACTCAATAAGTCAACTTCCAGAAGTGGAACCAACCCAATTGGTCTCGTAGTTCATGAGATATAACATTTACAAAACAACCTAACAGCAGCTCTAACAACTCAGCTTTGCACAACGTTTTTGTAAAATCATAAAGATTAACTTTTACTCGTCCAAAAATTACAAACTTGGACTCTATAAAAACTAGACTCAACAAAGTACACTGTAGTGTTAACAACCTCAACCAATTTCCAAATTAACATTTATTTACAGTCGTCTAAACATAACTTACAATCTGTCCAGTACCAGTTTTGACCTTTAATCACAATTAAATCGTTTGACCAACCAAAACACCTCCAAATTTGGCGTGGTTGGACTTTCTGAAAACTAGACTCAGATTAATACCTTGTAGACTCATAATTTGCTCAGTTTGCTTTTATATTCAACAAGTTACACATCATTCAATCTTAACAATCACTGCTGTCAAAAACTCAGCAAGCCTAAACAACCATCTAACATGCATCCTAAGCATACGACATAACCCAAAACATGTAATACACATAATTAATCATAGAAAATCAGTAGAAACCCTCTAGGGTTTACAAACAATCAACGATTCATCAATCTTTCACCGTTCAAAATCACATATGATCCTCAATATCAACAACCAATACATAATCAATCGTCCTCTAGCAATAATCAATCATAAGAACACTTAATATGATATTCAATAGTTAGGGTTTCATATTTATACCTTAAAACGCAGAAATAAACCAAGGGAAACGTGAGGGGTGCTTAGAAACGAGTGTAGGATGCTCCGATTATGAAGAATCAAGTTTAAACGAGTGTGATATATGTGTGTGTGAGGCTGCCGTCGCAAGAGGGAGGGGAGAAAGGGGCTGGCCGATCGGGTTTGTGAGGGAGAGAAGGAGGTTAGGGTTTTAATATTATTAATAATAATATATTACACTTTGGTCCCTCAACTTCTAACTTGTACTTTTCTAGCCTAAATTAACTAGTTTGCATCTTGAGTTAGCGTTTTATACCATGTTATCACATAACACATAAGTCTAACACATAATTATCACATAATTATTGTTTTGACATTTTTCGTTTATTCACCAATCGTTTGCGTCAACTCGTTTGCGTTTCGGTGCAATTCCCGAAAGACTACACATGTAGTAAGTGTTAAGCGTCATTTAAACCCTAGTTTAAATGTAATGAGGTGTGCGTTATAGATCCAGTGATCTTTAAGTTTGAATTGATGGAGTTGAGTTAACAGAGTTAACCTGAAATTGACGATTGTCACAGTAAAGGTGCGATGAGTAACACCGTAACAAGCCAATGCCTTTTCCATGACGGCGTTGCAAAAATGAGTGCCCCGATCACTAATAATAGACATCGGAGTAACTAAATGAGTAAACAACTTCTTGACAAACTTCACAACTACCCGAGCATCATTAGTGGCCACTGCTTGGGCTTCAATCCACTTAGAAACATAATCGATCGCCACTAGAATATACTTGTAACCACCAGAAACAGGAAATGGTCCTATAAAATCGATGCCCCAAACATCAAAAATTTCAAGAGTTTGGATGGGGTTTTGGGGCATCTCATTCTTAGATGAAATATTACCGGTGCGTTGGAAAGCATCACACATCTTCACAAATCCATAGCGTCCTTCACAATTGTCGCCCAATAAAAACCACAATCAAATACCCTCTGAGTCGTGGCATGCGCACCATGATAACCTCCCGTCAAACCTTCATGAACATGCATTAGAATATTCAACCCTTATTCTCTCGTCACACGCCTTCAAAGAATCCGATCACCACTAATCTTGAACAAAAATGGATCATCCCAAACATACCTAGTAACATCTCTGAAGAACTTCTTTTGTTGCGTAGTCATCCCCTTCAACACAATGCTATTAGACAAATAATTAGCAAAATCAGTGAACCAAGGCATACCTTCCTTTTCGGCCACAACAAAATCAATCGACTCATGTGGGAATTTATCTCCAATCTCTTCTTCACGAATCTCTTCTCTCTTAGGATCTTCTAAACGGGAAAGACGATCAGCCGCTACATTCTCTTCCCCCTTCTTGTCTTTAATCTCTATGTCAAACTCTGAAAGTAGAAGAATCCACTTTATAAGGCAAGGCTTCACGTCTTTCTTATGAAAGAGAAAATGTAAAGCTGAATGATCGGTAAAAACGGTGGTCTTCGAAAGCACAAGATAGAATCGAAACTTGTCAAATGCGAAAATAGTGGCTAAAAGTTCCTTTTCGGTGGTGGTGTAGTTCTCTTGGGCATCATTCAACGTCTTTCTTGCATAATAAATCGGATGAAAATGTTTCTCACGCCTTTGCCCCAAAACTGCCCCCAACTGCATAATCACTCGCATCGCACATGAGCTCAAAAGGCAATCCCCAATCGGGTGAAACAAGAATGGGGGCACTCACGAGTTCCTCTTTCAAGAACTTGAAAGCCTTCAACCAATCTTCATCAAAAACAAAGGGAACATCTTTCTCAAGGATTTGGGTCATCGAGCGGGTAATTTTTGAAAAATCTTAAATAAACCGCCGATAAAAACCTCCATGATCAAGAACACTCCGTATACCCTTGACACTCGTCGGTGGAGGAAGTTTACTAAGGTGTTGTTTGTTTTTGAAGACAAAAATTGTCTGTAATCTGATTTCATCTGATTTAATGTCTGCAACTGAATATGTGGTCTGAAGGTCTGTAGATAAAAGTAATTTAACGTCTGCATAAGCTGAAAATTAGTTACCTATCATATATATTACAGTAGATAAAAGTCATTTAACGTTTGTAGACTGCTAAAATAATTGGTAGTGGTGTACGAACTATGGAAGTGGGTGGTGGTAGACGATTGTGGTAGGCAGTGAACGGTGGGTGGTGGTGATGGACGATGATGGTGGCCGACAATGGGTGGTGGTGATGATGAACGATGGAGGTGGGTGGTGGACTATGGTGGTGGTGGATGGTTGTGGTGGGTGGTGGTGGCGGGGGACGATGGTGATGGTGGATGGTAGTGGCGGGACGGTAGGTGGTGGCGACGGATGGTGGTTGTTGGTGGTGGATGGTGGTGGTAGAGGAAGGTAGTTATGGCCGACGGGGGTAATGGTGGTTGGTTGACGGTGGTGGTGACGGTGAGTGGTGGTGGTGGTAAGCGATTGACGGTGGTGGTGGCGGACGGTGGGTGGAGGCGGTGGTGGACGGTGGTGGTGGCGGCGGACGGTGGGTGGTGGACAATGGTGGTGGCGGCAGACGGTGGATGGTGGTGGTGGTGGTGGCGAACGGTGGGTGGTGGTGGTGTTGGTATGATGTTAAGAAGTATGAAGATGTGTGAAGATGATGATATTAGCTTATTTTTTAAAACCATAAAAACAGTTTTCAGATCTTTTTTTATAAAAAAAAACAAACAGTCTTCAAGAGCTTATGTCTACGCGCCCGCAGACATAGGCTCCTTGAAGACCTTATAAGCAAAAACAAACACAACCTAATTGTATCAATCTTCGCCTGATCCACCTTTATACCATCTCTTGAAATCTTATGACCCAAAAAGATCCCTTCCTTCACCAGAAAATGACACTTTTCCCAATGCAACATCAACTTTGTTTCAATACACCTCTTCAACATCTTTTCAAGAATCCCCCAAACACTAATAGAAAGAATTACCGTAAATCGAAAAATCATCCATAAACACCTCCATGGACGTCTCTATCATATCCTGAAAGATGGCCACCATACAACGCTTAAAGGTGGCTGGAGCGTTACACAACCCAAACGGCATGCGGCGATACGCAAACGAGCCACCGCCGAACAATCCCCTTTAATAGGAATAGATGAAACCTCTCTCAAACGATCTTCTCTTTTTAGCAAGTCCATCAAAAATTACGCATATTTAGGCATGTGTTGGAGAGCTTCAATGAACAGAAGATTGATCTTCAACTTCGGAACATATCGAGAAAATGCATATACTCCCTTGTGTACTTTTGATGCTTAAGACGAGCGGGATACCACGTGAGCATGATCAATGATATGTGACGGTCGGACTTCAACCGGCTTCTTCTCGATGCTTCTCTTTACTTGCGGCTCGATAATTGGTGCGTTAACCTGTATTTTTTCCCAGAACCTTGTAACGCCCTGGTCCCGGTGCCCTACTTTGGCATTGGATTTACTCATAAACACATTTATAAAGATCATAGTTAATTAAAACCTTTCGCAGAATATAAAACTTTAACTATATATTACACAACCATTGAAATCTTTTCATAACAATCAAAATCTTGTCTTTATCATAATATAAAAAGGTATATTTAAACATCATAACATTCTTCTAAAGATGCCAGCCTCTTCAGTCCAATGCCATGTGTCTTCATTCAAACGAGCTGCCTTAGCCTATTCACCTGCGTGCATACTAAAAGTCAGCTACGCTAAGTGAGTTTTAGTTAATCAAGCAACATACCATACATTCATATACTACATACTTAACATGCCTTACTTTCTTTTGTGCATTCATAAGTATATACCTTCATTCTTACTTTCATACTTTCATATTTCATCCTACTTTACATGAATACTCATACATTTTAAAGAGCCTTTCGCTCTATAACTTCACAAATATTATTAGGGTCTACCACCCTTCTTCACAAATATTATTAGGGTCTGCCACCCTCCTTCACAGATACTATTATGGTCTTCCACCCTCCTTCACATATACTATTAGGGTCTTCCACCCTCCTTCAAGATATTATTAGGGTCTGTCACCCTCCTTTCACATATATTATTAGGTTATGCCATCCTTTTTACCGTTAATTCATACATACCTTCCTTTTCTTTTATATTTATATACTTTCATACATACTCTTAATCTTTTCTATATCATTCATATATCATACATACATCATTCATATACATTCATATATCGTACATACATCATTCATAAACTTTCACATAGCATACAATTACCACTTTAAGGTAAGTGTATTAACTAATCACATTGAGTATGCACACAGCCCCGAAAACATAACAAGAAAATGGGGCTAGAAACTCATCTGGGTTTGATTCCTTTCAGAGTTAATGGTAGCTAATTCCCTTAATTGGCCGCGGCTAACTATATAACAATTACAAGTATCAATTAACTAGCCCTATCCATATCATATTTCTATGTTATTGTAACCCCTAGCTACGGGGGTCCGGGGGCAGCGTCCCTGGCAGCGGGGTCTAGGGCACCATCCCCTAGCAGGGTCCAAAGGGCAGAGCCCCTGGCTGGGGGGTCGAGCTGGTCTCTGGTTCTATAGAATTCTTGTGTGTGCATGTTGATATGCATGCATTGGGAATCATGAGTATTGGAAAATTTTTATTTTCATTAACTGTTCTTTACTAAAAAGTTCAGAAAAAATGAAGTTTGAACCAGTCTAATCGAATCATGATTCTAATCGAATGACAATTTCTAATCGAATGGAAAGTCTAATCGAATGGAAATTCTAATCTAATCGAATTACCCACTCGATTCGATTACTTTTTGGCCTATTCAATTCGATTACTTTTTATTCGATTCGATTACTTTTCTAGCCCATTCGATTCGATTACTTTTCTTGCCCATTCGATTCGATTACATATCAACTCGATTCGATTACTTAACTGAATCGGGTTTCTTAAGGACCCGGCTCATATAGGGTTTCATTCTTATCACTTTCCAGTTTTCCCTTTCGACTTGTTTTTGTCGTTTTTCATATGAAACGAGGCTTGGTCTATAACGACATCGTTTTCTTTATATAACCCGGTCCAAACGTTACTCGTTTGTCCCGTTTCATTCTAAAACACCTCGTTTACATTCAAGTTTATATTTTTCTTTTATTAAAATACCCGGTTTGCCTTCGTGTCTAATCTTAGGGCAAAACGACATTAAAAACGTAACCTTTAATCTAAAACATACCTTTTTAGCTCTCTTCTAGCTACGGTTCAGCTTCAACACGTGACTAAGGACGTTTTTCTTTCTTGTATAGCGAAAATTTAACACAAACTCTTCTTGGTTTGGATCTAAATCTAGTTCGTAATGGATGAGAGTGTTTGTGTGTGTTTTTGAGTGTGTATGGAGGCTAGAAGATGGAAATGAGGGTTTTGGGTTCTAGGGAGGTTTAAGGAAGCTTATATACCCTTAAGCCCATGGACTTAAGGCTCATTATCATCCCTTATTCCATCTTTTATTGTCCAAGCCCACACTTTATTATTTATTTAACTTAATTAAATAATAACTCACCCTTAAGTAAACGAAATTTCTTTTTATTTATTATTATCAAAAGTAGGATGTTACAAACCTCCATCTCTATCTCTTCATCAACCATTTCCTCATCTTCAACTTCAACTCTTTCTCTGATACCTCGGGACCCAAAACCCTTCCACTACGAGTAGTAATTTCTATCACTTGAGCGGTCGGATTAGGCTAAGTAGTACCTGAAAACTGTCCCTGAGGCCTTTCTTCGAGACACCGAGCAATATCACAAACGGACCTCTGACTGTCAAGGAATGATGATTGGTGATTCTTCAACAATAGATCATGTTCGGCAAAAGTCTTCTGATTGGCTTGATCTCTGATAAGATTTTGCTGCATCATCTCTTCCAATCTTTCCATACCACCAGTTAAATCTTGCCCATTACCTGAACTTTGAAAATTAGAACCCCCATTTTCATGTATTTTATGTGACATTCGTCAATTTTGAACTTAGTCGTAATTCCATTACAATCATGTGATCATTTCTGTGCTATTATATTTTTCATCACCTCGTAGTATTGCATTCTAATGTTAAACATTCATAATCAATATCATGTATTCATATACATATCCCATGCAATTTACTTGAATTATTATTATTGTTATTATTATTATTATTATTGTTATTATCATCATCATCATCATCTTTTCATTTGTTATTTAACTAATAAAAACTAAAGAATGTTTTAATTCAATAAAATTGATTAAAAGAGTTAAAAATTTTGAAAACCCCATTAAACAATTTTTAATTTGTGTTTTAATTATATTAAACATGATTTAATTATTTCTTAAATTCTATTAAACATAACCACTCTAAAAATTTACAATAAAAGGAGGACTAATCCACCATATTTTTCACATCTCAATACACTATTTTTTAGATTGAAAACATTAACAAATAAGTTTTATGATTTCATGCATTTTATAGTTTTTTTTGTTTTGATTTTATGTTGAATGTTAACAATTTGCTCTTCATGACCATGGTACTTTTATAATAAAAATCTTATATTTTGGGTTTAAGAATCATTATGATCATGGGTATTCAAGACAAAAACTTTAATTTTTTGAATATTAGATCAAATCTAGTTATTTTGCAAGAACAAGCATAAATATTTAGCTAAATCTTATGATCCATTGATCATCATAAACTTATAAACTTTTTTTTAAATAAGATGATTTATAAAAATTGTTTTGTTTAAGTATTTTCTTATAATAGAACTAGTATACTTAATATCTCTAAATAATTAATTGAGTAAATTAATTATTGTTTATTTGTGTTCAACATAACCTAATATGTATAATTTCATTAAAATAAGTCATGTAAAAACCTTTAAATTAATTAATTAGTAAATTAAATTATTATGTTACTAAAAATCAAAACGTCTAATCGTAAATTGTTTTTAATCTTCTTATTTAAGCTTATATTAATAAGTTATAATTATGCATTTACAAATCATTATTCAACTAATAAATATCAAATGATTTACATGAAGTTGAATTCATTTTAGTTAAACTCATTTTTAATCAAATATTTCTAAGTCCCAATTTGTCGTAGTTTCCTTTCTATTTAGACACGTTAAAATCTAGCATACGTATTTACTTTTTTAGGATAATCCACAGTGATTCTCCGCCTCGTTTGTTCGACTCGTTCAAACTATCATTTCTCATTTCGAGGTTAGTTTATCACACCCCCTTTTTAACGTTTTACACATTTTAGGGGTAGCATATATATCCTATAAAATCAATTGTTTACTTATTCATTTACTGAACTACAACTTATATCATGGACTTGTATGTTTACTTGATTACTTGCTCAAAACTTACTTGCACTTGGTTTCCTCAATAAGTATGATCATGTGCCCTTTTGCACTCAGGGCCATTTTGTTATGAATGGAAAAGGGACCCCCTATCCGAGTACGTTGGTTGTTACCAACTGGAAAAGACCTTACTTGCTCGATTATTCAAGTACGTTGGTTGTTACCAACTGGAAAGGACCTTACTTGCGCGATTATTACACATGTCTTATGGAATTGTATGGTTTTCATATTATATATATCAAAACTTGAGTGAGCTCACCAACTATTTGTTTATTTGACCTTTATTTTATGCTATAGGTACAATAAATAGAGGATGAGACTTGGAGAAGACACTAGAACTTAGGTTATCGTAATAAATGGACATGTTGGTTAATTGTTCTTATAGTTTCCTTGTATTTTTTGTTACAAACTTGTGTACTTGAAGTTTAAATTAATTAATGATAATATAGTCACTTAATAGTACGTGTCACATGTGTTTTGAGCAATTTGTACGTCACACTCAGGCGTTTCCTCTTAAACCAGGGTGTTACAACTTACAAGTTTTATAATCTAGCGATGTAAGAAGAACTCACTTTCTTATTTATACCAAGGTGGAAGGATTCCATTTTCTTTCCCCCACCAATGTGGAGTGGAATTTACTTCTTTTATTTTCATCACTTTTCCTTTTGATTATTTTATAGGTTGTTATAAACAAAAACTTTATTTTCATGTTCTCGTTTCAATTATGCCCTTTATATTTACTAATTTGATGCTACTTTTAACAATATCAATGAAATTCAATGATAAATTTAAAGAAATTTGATATTCTCTATTTATTGAATTTAACTAAATTCACCATTTTTAAATTTATCTCTCATTCTATTAAAGATAACACATCTCATTCCTCATATCTATCTATATATTTTCTTTTTTCGTTTCTTTATTTTAATTCATTGCTTAAGGTACAAACCATTATGCTTATGATACGAACCAAATGTTAGGGTTTCGGGTATTGCAACACACACACAAACACAAATAATCTGCAAGATAAATATAAAACGAAGATGAACACGCGAGATTTACATGGTTCGGTCGGCTAACCTACGTCCACGGGCTGCAACCAGGATTCTTTTATTATTGCTTTCTGCCTCACTCGTGATGAGGAAATACATGTACGATGAATATTAATAGAGATCATACTAGGGTTTACAACTTACTACCCAAGAAAACTAATAATGGGCTATAATTAAATAATATGGGTCAAGCTTACCACTGGTCTCCATTTAATTAATTTGCCACAAAGATGTCTTCTAACCCAGGCCTAATTAAGCCTCCATAAACCCAACAATCTCCCACTTGGAGGCTTGATAATATTCAAACTGCCTACCGATGATCGCTTGTACCTCTTGTAATAGTCCACATCTTCCTGGTTGCATCTGCCTTCTCATCAGTTAACCTGAACGCCCGTTGAAGCTCCCCCGAGCTCCAACACATCATTCATGGCTACAACTGCCACCGACTCATTCTATGTCCCTACCGGCTCCCACTTACACGAACTGCCGAATCCTAGAATACCATGAGAACAAATAACACTCTCCATATTAAGCAGGTAATCTTTTGGAGAGACTTTAACCGCTGAAATACTGGTTCTCTTAACCCACTTTCTGGTAACTCTGGCTAAAGCTTTGAATGACTGACTATCAGTGCTCCCACTGCCACAAAAACCTCTGACTGGTTTTTCTAGAACCTCTTCTAGCATGTTCGACCTGAATCTGACTTGTGGCTCTAGATTTTTCTCCTTCAAAACAAACCTTCTTCTACCCTCTAGACTCTGTGAACTGGACTTTGGTCTTCTTCTGAACTGGGTTGGTCACTCCCTCAGATGATAAACTGAACATATACAACGAACTCCTCTTTCTTCCTCGAGCTATGACAAGATTTCCCTTTACAACTTTCCACTGCCCGTTCCCAAATTTAACCTCATGTCCCTGTTCATCCAACAGCCCAACAGAAATCAACTTTTTCTTTAAGCTGGGAATCACTCTGACATCCTTCAAGGTCCATGAACTGGCTGAAGTAACTAAATTCATCTCACATATGCCCGTAACATCAAGAACATCATTGTTCGCCAGTCTAACCTTACCAAAATCACCTTCCTTCAAATTCTGCAATGCTTCACTGCTATGGGTAGCATGAAATGAAGCACCATAATCCATGACCCAGGAATCAACATTATCCTCAACACTAAAAACTAAAAACTCATCCTCTGAGTGTTCTTTTGCAGTGTTGACTTCTTTCTTTTCATTCTTATCATTCGGACATTGATTCCTTAAGTGTCTCGCTTCATTGCATATCCAACATACCACATCCTTCCGAATCCTAGACTGACTCCTTTTCCTGTTCCCACTCCCACTACCTTTGTTATTTTTCCTTCCTCTGCCAACATACATTAAATCATTTGATGATTCACCTAAATTTCTTCGCCTGACATAAGATCCTAAATCCCATCAAAAGTGAACTCACTGGTTGAACTAGTAATCGCTGTAACAGTTCCTGACCAGCTATCTGGCAAGGACGATAACAATAGTAGAGCCTGAACCTCATCCTCGAATTTGATACTAACTGACCCAAGTCTTGAAAAATTCGAGTTTAATTTGTTGATGTGTACTGTAACTGAACTTCCTTCTTTCATCTTTGTGTTTACCAGTTCACGTATCAAGAAAAGTTTATTAGTTGTCGAAGGCTTTTCATACATATTAGATAATGCATCCGTTGCCCCACGCAACGTGGTTTCCTTCAAGTTGTTGAACGCAACATCCTCGATAACGACAATCTAATAACTGCATTGGCTTTCTTATCCAAAGTCTCCCACTCATCTGGATTTATCTTCTCCGGTCTTTCACCCAATACCATGTCCAAATCTTTTTAAACTAGCAAATCCTCCATTTGCCTTTTCCACCAACCAAAGTCTTTCCATTAAACTTCTCAATTTGAAGTTTCCCACTCTCAGCCATTATCTCAAACTGAGAATTCCCGACTTTGGATCACGGTAACACAATCAGTAAAACAATCTTAGACAAAAAAAAAATAACCCCTGACAAGCACAACAAAACCACCTGGCTAAACTTCCTGACAAATACGCCAAAACTCGATAATCAAAAACCCACTTCAAACTCACAAACCAACCCCAAACCAAATTAATAATCAGAGACTGAAACAAACTATAAACACAACTTGTTCCTTAGTTTCTTTCTGACAAGAGGTGACTAAAAAAGCAATGCGCGTTCCTGTTGTTCACACAAATGCCAAAAATAAATTAATACCTTTTTGATTGTGAGATCTACGAAAAAACACTTTTTCCTTATTTAATTATTTAATTGCTTCTTTTTGGTGGTTGTGTTCTAATATTAATAAACGAAGATGCAACACACACAAACACAAATAATCTCCAAGATAAATAATAAATGAAGATGAACACGCGAGATTTACATGGTTTGGTCGGCTGACCTACGTTCACGGGCTGCAACCAGGATTCTTTTATTATTGTTTTCTGCCACACTCGTGATTAGGAAATACATGTACAATGAATATTAATAGAGATCATACTAGGGTTTACAACTTACTACTCAAGAAAATAATGATGGGCTATAATTAAATAATATAAGTCAAGCTTACCACTAGTCTTCATTTAATTAATCTGTCACAAAGATATCTTTTAACCCGGGCCCAATTAAACCTTCATAAACCCAACACCAAATGCATATTTAAATTCTAAAAATCTTGAATAGTTAATCTTTATTCATAGAGATTTGCTTTCCCTCGTATTATAGTAACACGTTAAGTTACATATTATACAACTTGTGGTTTATCAATTAAACAATTAGTTGTGTACTACTACAATTAATATCTTGTTGATTTTGGTTTTGTTAAAAATTTGATGTAGATTTGTGTAATTGTATGAGTTAATTGATAGTAGTGTTAGTATTACACATTAAGTTTGGTTTCACAACCATCACTTGTTTAGATCACTCATAGAGTCACTATTAATGGTCTTCCGATAAATAAAATTAGTTTATTAGTTAATCACTGAATTTGAATCACAGAGTGGTGTAACACCCTTGTCAAACACAACATCGTCACACTCTTAGGCTATCCCACATCGGTCGTGGACAAGAGAGATCCTTGGTTCATAAGTAAATGGCATGTCTCTTCAATCACCAACGCGTTTTGGGCTTAGTTGGCTGTGGAGCACATGAAAACTCCACGGTTAAGCGCGCTTAGGTGGAAGTAGTACTAGGATGGGTGACCACTTAGGAAGTCTCTACCTGGGCAACCAAAAACAAAGCCATGAGTTCCCAGATGGGTAACCCATCGGGGGCAAAGCGGACAATATTGGTGGTACGAGAGGCCGGGATGTTACAGGTGGTATCAGATCCACTCTTGTGTCGTTCGGGATGATGGGACATGCCTCATCGAGGACGATGAGTCCAAAGGGGGGTTGTTTGTAACAACCTTGGCAAACACAACATCGTCCCACTCTTAGGCTATCCCACAACGGCCGTGGACAAGAGAGATCCTTGGTTCATAAGTAAATGTCCTGCCTCTTCAATCACCAACGCGTTTTGGGCTTAGTTGGCAGTGGAGCACATGAAAACTCCACGGTTAAGCGCGCTTAGGTGGAAGTAGTACTAGGATGGGTGACCACCTAGGAAGTCTCTACCTAGGCAACCATAAACAAAGCCGTAAGTTCCCGGATGGGCAACCCATCACAATATTGGTGGTACGAGAGGCCGGGATATTACAAGTGGTCACCATCTTCTTTAGCAATATTCACAACATCAAACAAATCATTTTGCAATTGTTTGCGTAGTCAAATTCTCTAAATTTAGCTTTACATCGCTTGTCTAATTAACCAAGATTAATAGTTAAATATCATTTTCCAACAATTTCTTATTGATTATGACGCCTTATAGTTTACCTATACTAGTAGGTAGATAATAACTTGTTTAAAAATATTTTTTTTTTGTAAACCTTCAAACATAGATCAAAATGGAATAAATACATGAACCATAAGTTAATTTTATATAAATTTTCACATTCATGTACTTATTCTATTTCGATTGGTGTTGAAAATTTAATAAAAAAATATTTATAAAAACTAGTTTTCAGCTACCTTTACAGGTAAGGGTTGATTTCATTTCGATTGATATTGAAAGTTTAATGAAGGATATTTTTAAAAATCGGCATTCGACTATATTTAATAGTAAGGGTAAGTAAAGTGTTATATACATGGCCTTGTATAAAACTATTGTACATTTTATATAATGGAATTACATTATTCACGTTTAATCCATCAAAAAATGTGAGTGGAGTTTTTATAATGTAAGAAGTAGTTTAGGGTGTTGTGAGTGTTGGAGAGAGAAATGCAGTGTTTTCTGTATATTTGAAAATTTTATGTTCATGTCCTATATTTTTTTAATATATTTTGAAAGTGATTGTGAGTGAATGAGAGAAAAAATGTAATGATAAATGTATAAGTATAAAAAGTATTATTTAATTAAGAATGAGAGAAAAAATATAGTGTGTTTTAGTATACTTTTGAATTTGAATATATAAGAAGGGAGAAAGGTTCAAATAAAAAGTTTGATTATTCTAAGAAGGCTAGAAAGGAGAGTATTTTAGTCTTACCTTAATATTGAAAACCCACTTAATTTAATTTCAAAACCCACTTAATTAATCCTAAAAACCCACTTAAATTTTCACTCATCTCCTACAACCACCACCGCCCACCGCCACCACCTTGTAGGAAAAGTCTTCGAAAATTTCGTCGGAAACACAATGGAAAACACTATGAAAAACACAATGTAAAAACACAATGGAAAAAATACTATGAAAATAAAAACACAATGACAAAAACATAATGAAAAACACAATTAAATAACACAATGTAAAAAACACAATGCAAAAAATACTATGAAAAAATAAAACACAATTGTATAACACAATTTTGTAAAACACAATTTGTAAAATACCCACGAATTTTATTTTTATTTTATATAGCAATATGGTACTCATATAAAAGATAAAAAAACACTCATTATTAAGGTGAAATTGTTTTATAAAATGCCGTATAAAAAAGTTATGGACGTTTTAAAATGATATGGGAATTTGACATGTGTCTTGCATGTGGAGAGAGAATGTCAACAAATGTGTTATCCCTATTATGCACTTACCCTTGTTTTACACTTGATTTTATCTATAATCTAATCTCAACCATTCAAATCTAAAGTGAATGGACAAGATTATTTCTTATCCTTACTACAAAAACTAATCTTCTTATTATAACTCAACTCTATAAGAAGGGATGTAAATGCTCTAATTTTGTCTATCTTAAAATTTGTTTTGCAAAACGACAAACTAAATAAATAGGTAACTTTTAATTTATAAATCATTTTTAATTGTTTTTATAAATGTAATTTTAATTGTTTCTATCTTGATATCCTCATAAAAGCTAAACCCGAAAACCTACCACTAGTTAAATTAAACACTATAATAAAACACTAAAGCTAAACCGACATTTCTCTGATTCATTGTTATTTTAATTATTTAACGATGAAAATAGAGAAAACTTTTTTGTTTTTTCCTTTTTACTTCTTTAGCTTTTTGTTTAAATTTTGAGTGATGGTTTTTATTATTTTTTGGATTTCTTTTATGTTTTATGATCTCAACTAAGGGGCTGTTTGTTTACATCTAAATGGAACTATTCAGATATAAACATCTATTCATTCAGACTTCAGACTGTTTGGTTCCAAACAGGAAAAAAAAAGAGATATAAACATCTATTCATTCAGACTTCAGACTGTTTGGTTACAAACAGAAAAACATCTGAATGGTTAAAATTAGGTCTGAATCATTTAGACTTGTTGTTGCTGAATGGGACATAGGCTCATTCAGACCTAACTCATTCAGATCTGAATGAACCAAACAGCCCCTAAGGGAATTCACAACATGTCTTTTATATTTATGTGAATGAGTTCTCTATATTGTATGGAGTATTTGTAAGGGGTTGCACTTGTGAGAGGAACAGAAAGAAAATGTTACGGTTCATAAGTAAACTTGGAAAAACACTGTTCATCCTTTATAATCTTTTAATGTTTTTTTGTAAGTGATTGTGAGTGAATAAGAGAGAAAATATAAGTAAAGAAAATATATTTAATTGAAAATACGAAAGAAAAACTAATGTTTTTTAATGTAATTATTTAGATAAAGATAAAGAATCTGCCAGGAATGTTGTTAAGGTTACAAATCCTTTTTTTGCTTCCCATTTTTGTGGTCATTTATATTTTAACCTTTACCCTTAATGTAAGGCTCCGTTACCGGTGCCCTACATTGGACGTTGGATTTACTTATAAGCGCAGTTCTAATTATCAGAGTTAATTAAAACTATACGCAGGATATAAAACTTCAACCATAGCAAATTACATAACTTTCAAATCTTGTCTTAACAAACATTCTTAGTTATATAAAATCAAAACATAGTCTTTAAAACATCATAACATTTCCTTGAGATGTCAGTATCTTCAATTCCATTCCATGTGTCTTCATCAAGCGAGCTGCCTCATCCTACTCACATGTGTGCATACTAAAAGTCAGCTACGCTGAGTGAGTTCTAGTTAATCAAATAACTTACTTTACATACACATATACGCGCCCGAAGGTACGCTTTACATACTTAACCTGTCCATCATTCTTCCATATACATTCATAACTATCCGTACATTATAAAGAGCATTTCGCCCTACATACCTCGGATATTATTAGGGTCCGGTACCCTCCACCCTCGGATATTATTAGGGTCCGGTCACCCTTTCTTCCATACAACCATACCATACTTTTCTATATACATAATTGTAACATCCTACTTTCGTTTATTATAATAAAAATAAATTTTGTTATTTCATAGTGGGTCGTTATCGGTTTAGATAAATAGAATACGAGTTGAGATAGTGTTGGGTAAATGAATATGGGTTATGGACTTGGGTTAGGAAAGAAAGAAGGAAAGACCATGGGCTTAAGCCCATGATCCATAAATATATAAATCCTTAATATCCATTTAATCCTCATTCACACATATTCCATACACCACCTAAAACACACACTTAAGATTTCTCTCTAGTTCTTCCTTATCTCTAGCCGAAATCAAGAAGGAAACCGAGCACCGACCCGAGGTAATGATAGTTTAATATTGTACGAGCCTAAACCGTTAGTTATAGTCGCGTAACGACGAGCCGACACCGTCAAACCGTTTAAATCACAAGATTCGGGTGGAATCGGGTATAAACCGGACCTAAGATGAGTTTAGGGATCACCCTAGCTCAAATCTGGATCAAACGGGACGAAAAACGATGAAAACGGTGGAAGAACGAGCGAGATCTCGTTTTTCCGGCGAAAACGCGGTTTTCCGGCGATGACGGCGCCGGAAAGGCGGCGCCGGAAAAGATAAAGGTGTCAGGGAATGTTCCCTGACCTAACCCTAGTTCGCTAAGGAAACTTAGAGAACTAGAGGGTGATTCGTTAGCTAGTTCGCTAAGGAAACTTAGAGAACTAGAGGGTGATCCGTTAGCTAGTTCGCTAAGGAAACTTAGAGAACTAGGGGGTGATTCTTTAGCTAGTTCGTTATGGGAGCTTAGCGAATCAGAGGGTGATTCGTTAGCTAATTCGTTATGGGAGCTTAGCGAATCAGAGGGTGATTCGTTAGCTAGTTCGTTATGGGAGCTTAGTGAATCAGAGGGTGATTCGTTAGCTAGTTCGTTATGAGAGCTTAGCGAATCAGAGGGTGATTCGTTAGCTAGTTCGTTATGGGAGCTTAGCGAATCAGAGGGTGATTCTCTACCCAATTCGTTAAGGGAAATGTAACGAACTAGGAGTTTAATATAAAGACAGAATAGTCCCTGGACTTAGAAAAGAATTATATAATTACATAACAGCCCTTGGAGTTTGGCAATTTATGAAAGATACCTTTAAAGGTAAATGAGTAACGATTAACTAACCAGGTAATGATTTAATGAAGTAAAACAGCTTAGACGTGTAAGACTAATTAAGTAGCAATGAGATGACTAGAGCGGTACTTAATACTGTAATTATTATACAGTTAGTCGTGCACATCTCAAGAAGGGAATAACCGTAAACGGTGAACGCAACCGCTTTGAGGTGAGTTTCTAGCCCCATTTATGTGTTATGTTTTCGGGGCTGTGTGCATACTCAATATGTTTGTTAATACGCTTATCCTAAGAGATAAGTGTATGCCTTATGTGAAAAAGGTGAAATGTATGAATGATTGCCTGATGGTACGTGAACGATCTTCGGATATTGCACGTACTGTCAGGTTGTAACACTATGTGTAAGGTAAGTACGATATGTACGCTTATGTGTATGAATGTGATAAAGTTAATAAAAGAAGGAAAGGATGGTTGTATGGTTGTATGGTTACGAAGAGGGTACCGGGCCCTAATAATACTCGAGGTATGATGTATGGTTGTATGGTAACGAAGAGGGAATCGAACCCTACTAATATTCGAGAACTAGGGAACCGAACCCTACTAATATTCGAGGAAAGAGGGTACCGAGCCCTAATAATAATCGAGGAAAGAGGGTACCGAGCCCTAATAATACTCGAGGAAGGAGGGTACCGAGCCCTAATAATACTCGAGGAAGGAGGGTACCGAGCCCTAATAATACTCGAGGAATGTAGGGCGTGATGCTCTTTATAACGTAAGATATGAAAGCAAGTTAATACAAAAGAAAGTATGAAAGTATGAAAGTAAGAAAGTATGAAAGTATGAACGTATGAAAGTATGAATGAGAGAATATAAGTTTATGTGTATTGTATAATGTATGATTAACTAGAACTCACTCAGCGTAGCTGACTTTTAGTATGCACGCAGGTGAGTAGGATGAGGCAGCTCGCTTTAGGAGACACGTGGCACTGAATAAGAGGCTGGCATCGGAAGATTCAAGACGTTTAAGTTTAATGTTTTGTTCATTTTGAAAAACAAGATGTTGTTTTAAGACAAGATGTGTTTTGCTATGAAATGTTTTACGAAAGTTTTTATATTCCGCGAATGTTTTAATTAACTCTGATATTAGAACTGCATTTATGAGTAAATTCAACACGAAAGTAGGGCTACCAGTAACGAGGCCTTACAATAATTGTAAGTTTCAGACATACATACATCATTCATTCTTCATCTACAACATTTAAATCATCAAACCACTACCTGGCAGTACATGCAATATCCGAAGATCGTTCACGTACCGACAAGAAATCATTCATACAATTCACATAATACATATATGGCATACACTTATCACTTAGGATAAGTGTATTAACTAATCACATCGAGTATGCACGCAGCCCCGAAAACATAACAAGGAATGGGGCTAGAAACTCACCTGAACTCGGTTACGTTCACCGTTAATGGTGATTTCTTTCTTGAGTTGAGCGCGACTAACTGTATAACAATTACATGTATCAATTAACTACCACTACCCATATCAGGTTTCTAGTCTACTTATAACCCACAACGAACGGGGGTCCGGGGGCAGCGCCCCTGGCAGCGGGGTTCTAGGGGCGGCAGCCCCTAGCTGGTGTTAAACTGCCTTAACACATTTTCCATTAGAATTTTAGATCATTATTTTATTTGCCAACTTAAAAGTTCAAGGGCTTCTTTGTAATTAAATCATATTTTTTCTAAGTCCAGGGATTGTTCTGTCATTTTATTAAACTTTCGGTTCGTTACTCAGTTCTTTAACGAATTGACTTATCATAACGAACTGGTTCTTGTAACGAATCAGTCCATAGTGAACCAGTCCATGTAACGAATCAGTCCATCTAATTCGCTATCTCTTCTAACGAATGACTATAACGAATCAAGGGTAATTCGTTATCTTTTTCCCTTAACGAACTAGATACGAACTAAAGCTAGTTCGTTACGCTCTCTTAGACAAATCAAATAGCGAATCACCCCTAGTTCATTAACTCTCCGTTAACGAATTAGGGTTAGGTCAGAGAATGTCATAACATTCTTTGAAATTCCTCTTAACCTCGTACCATTTCCGGCGCCGCCTTTCCTGCGCCGTCGCTGGAAAAACGCGGTTTCGCCGGAAAAAACGAGTTTTGACTCGTTTTTCACCGTTTTTCGCCCCATTCGATCCATATCTGAGCTAGGGTGATCCCTAAGCTCATCTTAGGTTCGGTTTATACCCGACT
Organism: Bidens hawaiensis; assembly: GCF_021521415.1. Lineage (NCBI taxonomy): Eukaryota > Viridiplantae > Streptophyta > Magnoliopsida > Asterales > Asteraceae > Bidens > Bidens hawaiensis. Next base: position 844,350 of record NW_027491825.1, on the reverse strand, counting down.
CCACCCGGATCTCGTGACTTAAACGGTTTAACGTTGGCTGCTCGTCGTTACATGACCATGTCTAACTGGTTAAACTCATATAACATCATACTATCATTACCTCGGGTCGGGATCGGTTTTCCTTCTTATTTCGGCTAGAGAAAGGAGAGGAATTAGAGAGAGAGCTTAAGTATGTGTTTTGGTGGTGTATAGAATATGTGTGAAACTAGGGTATAGACCTGCGTAACACGCGGGTGAAAGAACATGTCACTACAAATAATAAATTTAAACATACGGTCAAATTAAGATAATAGTTGTTGCTGGTTTGTTACAAAACTATTATCAAATTACTTGTTTATAGATTCAAACTTAAAATTTACAATAACTTAAATTAAACCATACCAACAAAAGACATTAACAAAACCACTAAACAGGTTCTTGATATCAAAACATCAGCAACATCTTCAAAACTTATACCAACACAAACTTCAAATTCCTAAACACCTGCAAATTTACAAAAACAATACAAAAATTCATTAAAATTAATTTAACATAACAACATGTTTAATAATTAATAACATCTAAGGATTGTTACTAAGTCTAAAAAATGTTGTCAATATAATTCTTTTAATAAATCTATGAACAATATGTAATGTAAAGTATTAATATATTACCTTCTACTTCCTAATCGGACAACAAACTTTCGGAATAACAATCATAATTACTTTGATAGTGTAAAAAGGTCTTTAACATCTACTACTTGTATTAAATATAACAACAATACGTAAAGAGTTATATTTTACCTTAATGTTCGTCATCAGACTCAAAATTGTCGGGAAAATCTTCATAATCACTCTCATAATTAGAACATTCTTCTAACCAATTGACCTTCGAACTAACCTCAGCTTCCAACTTAAGATGCGCAAGTTCTTTTCTTGCATTTGTTAACTTTAACACGTCAAGCTCCCTCAACATCACCAAATCATCACACGACAATAGTTGTTTCGGCTTAAAATTCTTATACTCTCCATTCTCAAACAAGATAACAATCTTGTTTTGATAAGGGTAAAAGAACCACTCCCTTACATGTTCATAATGTAAAACCTCTTGATAAAGATCATGAAAGAAATGATGTAAAACATTTATCAAATTTGTTTCTTCTTCACATGGCAAATTCTTCCTAAGACCGATTTGATGTATCTGATGTTTAAAATGATTATCGAACAACATGACTGATTCAATATTATCTTTTTCTAACGTTGCTAAATTGCTAAATACAAATTGATACTTACGGAATAGTTTACAAAACCTCCAGTTCATAATCGTTGCCATTATTGGAGTTTAGGTATGTTGAGAAACTTAGTATTGTTAAAGAAGAAGAAGATGAAGAGGATTAAAATGGAAAAAAAGAAAATTGATATAAGAAGTGACGGTTTTATTGTTCCAAGAAAATTAATGATGAAATCTATCTAGTTATTATAATGTATAGTTAGCCTATAGTTAATAATATTTAATTAAATAGTATGATAAATATCTTAAATATTTTACATTAAAAAGTACATATTAAAAAGGTAACTTATAAAACGAATTTTAAACAAACAGGTTTATATCTTGAAAAATTGTTTATAATATTAAAAATAACAAATTATTTATAATTAAATAAAAAAATTAAATATAGGATACCAAAAAAATATTAAATAAAACAAGTTAAGTACAAATGTCGTAAAGTGTAAAACAAAATAAATTACATTATAACCATTACATTTATTATGAGATTCCAAATTGAATTACATATGAAATTTAAACAATTAACATTCTATGTTTGCAAAAAATCTCTTTGTAAACAACATTTGTTGTTTTATTATAAGCTTTGATTCTTTGTCAAGTATCACTAACTTAATACCATCTCTAGTCTCCACTCGTGACAAAGCAACATAAAGCTGACCGTGAGAAAATACTGGATCTTTAAGATACAATCCAACTCTTGTCAATGATTGACCTTGACTCTTGTTGATTGTCATGGCAAAACATACGGATATAGGAAACTGTCATCATCATCTTCATCATCGTACTCAGTATATCCCACCAATAGTAAAACTATGGTAGGGTCTGAGAAGGGTAAGATGTAGACAGCCTTACCTCTACCTCGTAGGAATAGAGAGGCTGCTTCCGGTGAGACCCCAGCTCGATGGTAGTGTTGCATCAAGCCTTGGACATAAGGCACATAACACTCAACCATTGGGACACCGGCCGATTGGTGCATGTACCCTTGTCTTTCGGCTATCAATGCTACCACATGATGCCTGATTAACCTTCCGCCACTTTTAACGTTATTTTCACGAGATTAGTAAAATAACGTCAAAATTAGTGCAATTTCACTTTAGCCCACCTGAGGGTTCACACATATACACATTATATGCGCGCACCCAAGCAGGGCATCATTTTACAATATATATATATTATATATAAATACATCATACCTGATATGCAACAAAATCACAATGCCCAAACATCTCATGCCAGTAGACTACTAAAGTACAATGTGCACTCCCAGTAACATGATTCTCATCGGAAGTTTCTTATCAGTTGATGTAAGACTTACTCGACTAATTATAGTGCGATATCCGATATTCGTACCTGAGACAACTTTTTCTTCAATTACACGCCTACCGAGACTAACAACTTGAAGGCGCATTCCATTGCATAGACCCTTTTTTCTGATTAATATTCCTTAATAGCATGATGGGAACACCAACTTTAAGAACCAACCTATGATTAGGCATTCCTGACATCTTTAAACCATTTAACAAATCAGGGGAATACAACTGTGGATCAACAGCTTCGGAAACGTCTTCAGATTCAGCCAAACTGTCGGAACTTAAATACTGGACTTCGTCACCAGGAAAGAGGGCTAACATACGTTCGTTAATTTCTTGAACCACCTCATTCAAATGTGCAAGCAGTGCGCGGTCCTGAAAGTAAGTAAATTCGTTGAATCTATCTAATATATCAGGATATACAAACCTTATTAAATCACCAATGGGATCAACTGATGTAAGGCCCCGTTACCGGTAGCCCTACTTTCGTGTTGGATTTACTCATAAACGCAGTTCTAAATATCAGAGTTAATTAAAACATTCGCGGAATATAAAAGCTTTCATAAAACATTTCATAATAAAACACGTCTTGTCTTAAAACATCATTTTGTCTTTCAAAATAAACGAAACATTAAACTTAAACATCTTGAGTCTTCCGATGCCAGCCTCTTATTCAGTGCCACGTGTCTCCTCAAGCGAGTTGCCTCATCCTACTCACCTGCGTGCATACTAAAAGTCAGCTACGCTGAGTGAGTTCTAGTTAATCATACACTATGCAATACACATAAACTTATATTCTTTCATTCATACTTTCATACTTTCATACTTTCTTTTGTATTAACTTACTTTCATATCTTACGTTATAAAGAGCATTACGCCCTACATTCCTCGAGTATTATTAGGGCTCGGTACCCTCCTTCCTCGAGTATTATTAGGGCTCGGTACCCTCTTTCCTCGAGTATTATTAGGGCTCGGTTCCCTCTTTCCTCGAATATTAGAAGGGTTCGGTTCCCTAGTTCTTGAATATTAGTAGGGTTCGATTCCCTCTTCGTTACCGTACATCCATCCTTTCCTGCTTTTATTAACTTTATCACATTCATACACATAAGCATACATATCATACTTACCTTATACTTAGCGTTACAACCTGACAGTACATGCAATATCCGAAGATCGTTCACGTACCATCAAGCAATCATTCATACATATCACATCATTCACATAAGGCATACACTTATCTCTTAGGATAAGCGTATTAACAAACATATCGAGTATGCACACAGCCCTGAAAACATAACACATAAATGGGGCTAGAAACTCACCTGAACACGGCTACGTTCACCGTTAATCGTAATCCCTTTCTTCAGTTGTGCACGGCTGACTGTATAACATGTATACGTATCAATTAACTATCACTACTCATATCATCTTTCTAGTCTTAACTACTACCCACAACGAACGGGGGTCCGGGGGCAGCGCCCCTTGCAGCGGGGTCTAGGGGCGGCAGCCCCTAGCAGGGTCCAAGGGGCAGAGCCCCTGGCTGGGGTCGAGCTGCCAGGTCAGCTTGGAAAAATTTTATTTACATTAACTGTCTTAACACATTCTCCATTAGGTTTTTAATTTATTTTCTAATCGAACTTGACTTTAGGCGAAGTTAAACCTTAGGCGAACTTAGCTTTAGGCGAAGTTAAACCTTAAGCGAACTTAGCTTTAGGCGAAGTTAAACCTTAAGCGAACTTAGCTTTAGGCGAAGTTAAACTTAAGCGAACTTAGCTTTAGGCGAAGTTAACCTTAAGCGAACTTAGCTTTAGGCGAAGTTATCAGTTAGGCGAACTTGGCCGTAGGCGAAGTTATCAATTAGGCGAACTTGGCCTTAGGCGAAGTTACCAGTTAGGCGAACTTGGCCGTAGGCGAAGTTAAGCCTTGAAGGCGAAGTTAAGCTTTGAATGCGAAGTTACCGTTTTGAAGGCGAAGTTGCCCAGTTCGCAGGCGAAGTTGCCTAGTTCGCTACGGGTTTTGTTTTTATCACGCATTTTGGCGATTTTAATACCCTTGTTATGGTTCGACATCACCCACTAACGTTCCCTAACCATTTCGTTCGTATATATATCCCGTATAAACTATAAAGCTTGGATCTTTAAGCTTAAGGACATTCAATAAAACATAAACTTTAAAGGTCAAGAGCATACCTTTTGTGCTCGTTTGGATCTCGTTTAACTTGTTTAATAACAACTAATCGTTTACTCTCTCTCGGATCTTGCTTGTTTCTCTCCCTCGGCCGCCGGCCATATATGGCGGTGTGTGGTGTGTGTGTGTGTTTTGGAGTGTGTTAGAGAATAAGATGGAAATGAATGATGGTTTAGGGTTTAAGGTTGGTTTAGGGGATATTTATATCCCTTAAAGCCCATGGACCTAAGGCCCATTCTCATTTAACCCATCTCAATTAATCTAAGTCCATGATCCGTTCTTTACTCGATATTAATTAACTAATGACGCGAAATCACTAAACGTAACTTTCTTTATTCAACATTATAAATTTTAGGATGTTACAACTGAGTTCAATATCAACAGATCATCTGGAATATCAATAACCAACTCTCCGTCATTTGGACCACCGAGTGTTCCTTGACCTATGTCTAACAGCCAGTCCGCAAACTCTTTGATGTTTTCAACCTCTGAAGATCGACATCCAACTGTAAGCCTCATGTTCTTAGTTAGTTTAAGAACCTTACACTTAGACCAGATATAAGAAGAATTGATGCAAGCATTGACACATTCACTTCTGGTACCGTTAGTTATAACGGGCAAGATTTGACGAAAATCACCACCAAAAACAACAACCTTACCTCCAAAAAGTGCTTCGGAAGTATTTGCAAAATCACCATTCATAACATCGTTTAAAGTACTGTCTAAAGCTTCAAAAGCATGCTTATGAATCATTGGTGCTTCATCCCAAATTATCAAGCTTGTCTCTCTCAATAACTCATAGACGTCGGTATTTCCTTTAACCTAATTATAAGAAAAAAGAAAAAAATAAATACATAGCGTAACCTTTTTAAAGTGAATTTATATTCGAATAACAAATACAACGATATATAATAAAAAAAACTAATAATATTAAAAGTAACAAAAAGTATTTTGTAATATTACCGGACAGATGGAATCTTCGGTCAAATTAATGGGTATCAAAAATCTCGAATGTGTTGTTCTTCCACCCTCCAACAGCAAAGAAGCAATCCCGCTTGAAGCAACATTCAACACAACGTCTCCCTTTGCCCTTATAGATGCAGATAATGTCTTCCATAAATAAGTTTTTCCAGTACCACCGTAACCATACACAAAAAACACGCCACCTTTTTTATCAACCAAAGCGTTCATTATTTCATTATAAACCATTCTCTGTTCATCAGTTAACGAATCAAATAGATGATTAAATTCGTTATTCATGGTCTCTGTATCATATGAAAGCTCTTCCACCATCAACGGATTAGTTGCTCTTGAAATTGTTTCTATATCTGGAAAAGGCATTTGTGGATGTCTTCTAAGACTTGAGTTGTTCCAAATTAAAAAAATTTCAATTTCCAGGAGTGCTAAGTTTTTTAGCTGCTCTTCATTAAGAATCAAACCTGAAATAAAATTAATAAGCAAATAAAATTAATATAATATAAAAATTAATTGATGTTAGATTTCTGGAATAATTGAAAAGATTAAAATAAACATAAATCTTACAAGGGTTGTTTTGATCTTTTTGTTGTTTGTATAGAATACCGTCAACTAAAAGTTGCCAAGTACTTTCCCAAACAAAATGAGGTCTAGATAAACTATAAGTAATCAACATTGTAGCAAATAAATTCCTTAAATAATATCCAGTAGAAGTGTGACTTGCTTCTTTAATTGCTTCTATGTATTCCTTATCATCATCTAAAAGACCTCTTTTGTAACATGCATCTCGAAAAGTTTCACACACAACTCCATCAACTGTTCGAATATCTTCAAAACATTCAGGCCCTTTAACCTTATTTAATAATATTCTTAGATAGTAAGCTTTGTCGAATGCAGCTGGAATAGCATGAACTCTACCGATTGCAAGACCCCTCTGCCGAGGTTCCCATTTACGACATTGTTTTTTCCAAACATACTTTGTTAGAAACTCAGCATATGTGAGAGTCTTTGCAAGGTCATACTTCTTATTACACTTAAACCAACCGGTAAACATGGAAGAAGCATTGGTTGTTTTGTTTAAAATATCTTCAATATCTTCGTTCGCACCATATATTACCTGCTGTTCACCAGATAAATGAAAAGCAAGCCTCATAACTGACGGAAACCTATAATTCACGTCAAATCCGAATATCCTCCATGCAGCCTCGCATGCAGACACATATCTGCAATCATAAAACTCTTTGATTTCATCTAAATTAGGATCTTGGTTATCACCATTTTTATTTTGTACAAGCGAAAATGTTGCTCGGTCTGGACCCTTATCAATGTATTTAAACAAATACTTTATAGATCCATCTTGATTGCACCACTCAACGTTAACATGTGCTTGAAATTTTTTTAATAGAGTCTTGTTGTATGGAACGACAGTTCTATTAACCATCATTATATCTGACTTAACAACATATTGACCGTTATCTCTTTTTTTGTATACCGGAAAACCGTTTGAATCAACAGCTGTTTCATCATTAAAAATTTTAGGAAAATTTTTGGAGCATCTTTTGTTTACCATGCAGGTGCACTTCGGGTTAGCATCACCACATGGACCGTGAATCATATGATCAGATACAAGCTTGTATAGGTCTGGATCACTGTCTTTGTTTGGGATCTCAGCAGAAATAAATTTATCTACATCTTTTTGATTATGAATCTTGCTACCCGGATGCAAAAATATGCAAATATGGGCATGCGGTAGACCCCTTTTTTGAAACTCTATCGTGTAAACAACTGCAATAAATATAATAAAAGTTAATATTCAACAACATATAAATATTATTAATTATAACATACAAGTAGGTCTTCTATTATAATTGTATATTCATAGAATTAAATAAAATTACCTGCTTGAACCCTTCCAAACAAAGACTTATCCTTCACCAATTTAATCATTGCATCAAGCTTGACCTTGAAAAGCCGACATAATATATCAGGTCTATCTTCAGAGTTTAACTTTGTATCCTTAAGAAATCTTTTAACTTCTGGCCAATTGGGATTACATGTTATGGTTATGAAAAAATCAGGATACCCGAACCATCTACAAAGACACATAGCGTCTAGATAATTTTGCATCATATATCTTACACCGCCAGTAAATGAAGATGGTAGAATAACACGTTGAGCAGCCGTTGAAAGATTAGTATTTCCAACAGCTTGCATACCTCGTAAACTTTGGTAAGTATCGCACCTAAGTTCATGTTGTTTACCTCGTATAAAATGTAATCTTTGAGCCTCAATCATCGTATATTTATCAATTAAAATTTGCTGAAACAAACGCCTACCATTTAACATGGTTGAAAACGTATTTGGCCTATCTTGAATACGATAAGCAAAAAACTCACGCATTGTAACCTTCTTGCATGTTGCGGTTGATGAAGACGAAACATTCTTATGAAGTATATTAACCTGATAACCATCCTCACCAAAAGGATGAAATAGCGGGTATTGAAGAGGTGTATAAGATGGATGAAGTTCACTGATACGCTTTAACGAACCAGACTTCTTTGTAACAATTATATCTCGGTTGTCAACAGCGTCACCAATATCGCCAACGATTAAAGCATCAACTTCAGAACTGGATGGTAAGTTATATTGTCTGGCATCATGCTGTCTTGTTCCAATAATACGCAACTTCAAATCTAGTTGTGGGTTTTCTTCAAAACAATCTCGTACCATTCGATAAGCTTGGACCAAATGATTATTTGAATCTAACATTGTCTTCAAATAATTAATAATATGCTTTTCTTGGTCATCAACCTTTGAATTATTTTCACTGCCCATAAAAAATATTTATAGTTTGATTAAATACAATAAAAATCAAACTAAAACAAAAATATGATAAATAAAGTAGAAGAATATCGTTAAGGTATTTACCCAAATACACGTTGACGATTTGAAATCTCGTTTTGCGTGTCATAAATGTAAAGTTGAGAAAACTGTGCTTTACGTCCATCTAACGGTAAAAGACTTCCTAAAAAATGATAGTTTTCACCGCTAAGTCGAAACGTATAAGGCACATTGCCTCTATTTATGGAATGGTTAATCTTTCCTCCCATAGACGTAAACGAAAACATCGAATTGAAACGTCTAATGTTTTTCAAGAAGTACTTGATGATGGCGGTTTCACCACGAAATAATTGAATATAACTTTCATCTGGTTGTCTAACATCGGGAAGTTCGACTTTTCCATTATAACAACAATGGGAAAAAGCTCCTTCTTCATTAGTACTGCTTGGTCTGTTAACTTCGGCTTTCCACAACAATGCATTGCAACTTGGACACATAACGGATTGATTTCCATGATCAAAATATTCTACACAATAATATATCATGATATGTAGTTATTTCGTGTAGATAAACACATAATAATTGATTGAAATAAAAATAGGAAATATATACTATACCTGATGATATTCTTTTATAAACATCTAAAACATTTTGATAACCAACAAATGTAGCATGTTCACTTAAATCAGCTATAGGTATAGGTACTATAGGAGTTCTTTTTCTTGACATTCTACGAAAGGTCCTAGATGACTCAGGAATATCATCAACAACACAAGACGCGTTTGATCCTTCGTGAACATTACTTCCAAATATACGAGCTGTTAATAATTAAATCAATAAAAGTAATTATAAAGGTAGTAAAAATTATTCCGACAAATATACATTTCAAAAAATTAGACAACCACCATTAACATGTAAGTTTTTCATTTATTTAAAAAAAACTAAAAAAATGATAATAATACTTATAAGGAAAAAAGAATATACATGAAGAGGTATTTTGTAGACTACTTTTGTTCATGTGAACTGAAGCAGTTCTTTTGGCATCTAAAATTGATCGTCTTTCTTTCCTTTTGGACGCAGCAGAGATCACAAATGTTGTACATGTTTCAGGATCTTGAAATTAAAGGTAACAATATCAATATTTAATACTAAGCAAGTGTTTAAAAACCGATGAATAAATTTAAAGAGTATATGTAGTTGGGTGAAATACATTTAAATACTTACCGTTGTTTACTACATTTGAAGTTGTTGATGGAGACACATTCTCCTTATTAGATTGTAAACGCGTTATTTGTGTTGACGTGGTAATATTTAGCAAAGTGTCGAAGATCCGATTAACTGTATCATTTTACATATTAAAAATAAACATGAGAAAGAATAATTGATAACCAAAATATATAGTGAAAAAAAATTATTAACATACTAGGGACACAAGAATTTAGGGAGGAATGTGTTGTATGCGGATTAGAATTTGCAAGAGAAGATAAACGGTGAATATTATTTTCTGAACATAAAATCGGTCTATTAGAACCACCTGAATTAAATAGAGTAAAATTTAGTTTTCATTTCCATAAATGTTTTACTATAAAATAATAATGTATTATAGTTTACATACTCGGGATTTGGTTGGCGTTGTAATTTGAAAACTGATTTCCGTTTACATGATATGGTAGCGTGACAATCGGTGTTGCTTGATAACACATGTAATTGGTATTATTGGAAATGGTAGACAATGGTGAATGTTGACTTTGGTCTAAATTGATACATAATAAAAATTAATAAATTACCATTATTGGTTACTTAAAAAGAAATATAAACCATATATAAGTGCTTAATTTTAAAAAACAAATAACCAAAACACAAAATACCAGAGGAGTTCTTCTGTACACCACTTTTCTTACTGTCAACTGAAGCAGTTTTTTTAGCATCTAAAATTAATCGTCTTTCTTTCCTTTTGGAAGCCACATGATTCACAGATGGTGAACATGTTTGAGGGTCTTGAAATTAGAAAGATAATAATATCAATATTTAAGCAAAGTATATAGTATATTTTTTGTGTAAAATTTTTTATATACTAACCGTTGTTTTGTACATTCGAAGAGTGGACATTTGAAGTTCAATGTGGTTTCGGTTTAAATGATATGGTAGATTGAGAATGGGTGTTTGTTGATAATCCATGAAATTTGCATTTTTGGAAATGGAAGACAATGGTAATCGTTGACTTTGTACTACATTATAAAGATATTATAAATTACAAAAATCACATTATTGGTTATTTAAACAAAATATACAATATAACATTATTTAAGTGGGTATAATAAACTTATATTTTATAACATACCAACGTTAATTAGCTTATTTTGAGAAGATGAAGACGCTTCCTTTTTTCTTTTATTTTTGGATGTGGACATGTTGAAAAAAAATATAGCAAACAAACCTTACACGTGACGTAAGCTGACTTGAACGAACCCTACGATAGAAACATGGGGTATTATAGATTACACACTCAAAACACCATTAGATAACATGACTCTAAATGAAACTCATTATCATTTAGAAATAGCGGAATAAAGTATATATATATATATATACGGATTTTGATTAAAACACAGATTTTTTATTTTATTGATAAAGATGATCAAGATTAAATTGTAAAAACCAAACCGGGAAAATATGTATCTGTGAAATAACCACAAATTTACAGAAAATATTTGTTAAACATACATTGTGACAAACAATCATCGAACTCAAAATCAATGAAAAAAATTTTACCTAAACTGTTTGAACAAACGATACTTAACTTTTTTTTCCTGAGAAAGAAAGGTATAACAATAATCCAAAAGAAAAAAAATCCCTTTGTTTGATTGTTCTAGATTAGAATGATTTATATATAGGTATATATAGACAAAAAAAATAATGTAATTTATATTCATTATCAAGGAAACAATAAGGTAAATTAGATATTAAGGAAAGTTTATTTTAGTATGGTAATATGATCATAATTAAAAATATATATGGACCAAAATAAACAAATTTATGATGTTAATATGTGACAAACTTTTCTGATATTCTTGATATTATTTTGTTACTATTTGTGATTACATAAGTTATAAGTATTTGTATAAAAAAATAAAAATAATAACAATAATAATAATAATAATAATAAGATGTCATAAAGTCATAATACAAACCATACATAAACAAATATAAATAAGTTATTTGGTTACAAAAGCGTACGGATAAACATAAAATATACACCCTGGTAGAAAAGTGACGGACTAAGAGTTAAAGTTTAAACATCAAAAACAACCCATCATAATTAACCACCAACATGATTGAGTATCAACGAATGAGTAGCGGCGTTGTACTCGAAAACAGCTAAACTTCCAATCTGAAGACCATTTGAGCGAACAAAAGCTAGCCAATGTCTAACGCGGTACCTCTCATTATAACCATTGAGTTCAATAGCAATTTCAATCTCGACATCAACACCATTTGGATTTATTAACATCAAATCTGTTTCAACATCCAAGTTATTGTTCCGTGCAAACTCAACCGGCAAACGCTACAAACAAAAATATAATTACAAAGTTGTGTTACTAAACAATCCATAACATTACATTAATATTCATGTATATTATGAGTTTACTTACAAGCCTTTTCCGTACAACCACCTCCAAAATGTTTTCTTCTAGAACATGAGGAACAATAATATCCAATATCGGCTCATCAACATCTTCCACACCAACATCAACTCCTATAAATATAAATTTAAGTTATCAATGTATTACTAGTATAAACTGTAATAAAAATTATAAGATAAAAGAAAATGGAAATAACTACCTTCCAGTTGTAGTTGTTGTTCATTTTCATCATCACTTACAATGTCTATCACCAATGGAACATAACTGTACTCCGGATGATTCATCGGACCGTTGTATACAAACTCATCATTGAAATTGACACATTCAATACCACGACTATCAAAAACATACATTCTAAATGTCCACGTACCTTGAAGACGTTTAAACACCAAATAATCATTGACAGCCAGTTTACAATGAGCGGACATGTCTTCCCACATACCAGCGAAAGCAAATATCGGAGTAGTCAGTTTGACGCATTGGATGGTTAAATTCCATAACATTCCATCTACAGACTGAGCAATGATCTCGTCATACTTTTCAGGCTCTAAACTAAAGTGTTTTTTGTATCTAATCATCTCTCAATGGCTACAATAAATTATAAATAAAACGAAATAGATTAAACTAATTTTACTATCCACATTTTATTTTATAAAACATATTGTTCACTATTTATTAAAAAAAACAACACCGTTACTTACAAGATATTTAAGAGTGGGATAAAGAACAACAGCATCAAGAACCATGTCATTTATATCTGGACTATCTCTAACGTAAACGAATGTCCATTCATTTTCGTTAACGGGAGCAAAAACCAAAACATCTCCAAATATCAAACCATTGTCTTCCACAAATTGATTCCAGCCATTTTGAAAAACAAAACTCCCGTTTATAAATTCAATTTGAATAAACCAATCATTGTCTTTGTGATACACTACAACCGGGTGCATATTAGCACCTGGCTCAAAAATTCTTTGACAGAACTTATATGGAAGTACCTTAAATAAATATGATGTGGTAATTAAACTATAAGGGAAGAATTAACAAAATGAATAAAATATGTGGTTAATTACAATTTTACAAATACATACTGTCTGTCCATTGGAATTATCATAGAAAATGCAAACCGAGAGAATAACAATTAGTTTTGTCCAAAAAATAAATATAAATTAATAATAAATATTAAGCAATAAAATTAATATAAAAATAGTAAATGATTATTTAATTTATTCCACCGGATTTAGTAATAAGCCCAATAAAAACATCTGTATGCCAAAATCTTAATTAAACATTAAACAAATCCATTAAAACATAACAATAAAAACCAAAGACTAAACAACAAATCAGTTGATATTAACAAGCTAATAAACAATCCTGGTTGTTTAATCACTAAAATATTACAGTCATCATCCTCAACCATGCAAGGAGATTATAATAAAGTTTAAATAAGTTGAACACGAACTAACTAAATAGACTTAGGGTTATAACCAAAACATAAACAACAAAACTAAAGATTTTGACTAAAAATAATCTTCGATCGCTTTAAATTTGGGCTAAATACATAGGAACAGTTTGAATTAACACAATGAAATTATTAGACCAAATAATACTTACATTTTCCATATATTGAGTTAATTATTAAACGCTTTGAAGTTCTCCAAATCGTGGATTCAATCTCTGTTCGTCTTTGCCGACATAAACTACTGAAAAATCGTTGCCAAGTAATTTATTATGATAATTAACATAAATGTAATTGAAGAGTCGTTAATTTTTAAATTGATAAAAAAGATATATATGGGCCTAAAGTAATGGGCTATTTCAAATGGATCAAATTAAAAAGGTATACAAATATTGATAAATTATAATAAAATTAGATATAATAAAATTTTATTTTTTTCTAAGATTTAAATTATTTTTTTTAAACTTACTAAAGTTAAAACACGATATATTGTTAAGAAAATATAATTATGTTTAAAGTGTATTTTCTTAACAAATTTCACTATAAATTAAATATCTGATAAAGATATATATATATACAAAAATATATTGTTAATATGTATAATAAGTCAGTTTTTTAAAAGTGTAACACAATTATTAAATAAAAAAACCTGTTATAGAAAATGTAACAAAATGATATAAATAAGGTGTTACCAAAAAACAAAGTTAAAAAGCACAAATTATTATATTTATAGAAGATGATGGATAACATTAAAATTATGTTTATAGAAGATGGTGGATAACATTATTGTAAATAAAATTCAATTTCGAATATAAATTATGTTTGTGTGACATTCAAAATAAATGGCAGAGTCATTTTTAATAGATTTTATATACAACAAAAAAGCAACCATTAAAAAAAATAAATACACACCGAAATTTAACCAAACATTCAATTAAGGATAAATCAAATAAACAACCAACAACCAAAGATAGTCACTCCAAAAAAAAAATGTTTAAAAAACCAAACATAAAATATCCAAAAGTAATAGAAATACTTAAGATGTAAAACAAAACCGAATAAATTTAAAACCAAAGTTTAACCGTTCACTTAGAAGGGTTCTCCAACTTAGGAGTCAAAATAGCTGTAACATCACATGCTTCATTGGTCTTCCCAATCTCTTCAAAACTCTTCGCCTTAACCTTAGTTGCAGACATGCTAGGTTGATCATCAACTTCAAAAACTTCAACCAACTTTCTCTTAAGTTTATCGTCAGAAGACACTGAAATTACCTTTTCCTCACTTGCCACATCCTGACCATCAACATTTGAATTCGGAGTCTGGTTATCTCCAATATCCGAAACCCGTTATTAATAAAGTAATCAACATCAGACAATCATGTAACAAATGTTTGTTTCACCTATATATATAAATTTGAATTATCATATTTAACAAACATATATGCCTTAGCGGAAACAGAACCAGATGATTGAAATTCCGACATAGATGCTCCCAAAGAAACAGAATTAGAATCGGTTTGCTGAAAAATAAAAAGGTAACAAAAAAATCAGTTAATGTAAATTACAATAAGTATAAAAAGAATTTAGCATTAAATAATTACCAAACGACTATGCTGCCTTTTCTGCAATTCACTGAGAATATTTGTGTCACCAGTAAGCTTGTTTATACCGTAATCCTCCACACTGTTTCTGAAATTGAACGATGCCACATCGACTTTAAAAGCAAATTTCTTTTCTAACAGAGAATCCAACTCTGCAGGGAATCCAACATTTTCAGCCTCATTCTGTAAAAAAAAATAAAAAATAAATACTTAAAAATACAAATTGTGAACTATTATGTATAAAAATCTATAAAATTACTAATTGAAAATTAACCTGCTTTTGATAATCAATCAATTCAGCTGCATTTTTGTTGATCAGCATTTTAGCATCTCTATCAAAGAGAGTCAACGACACCACACCAGTCGAATCTTGAACCCTTATCTTTATCTTGAATCTATATAAATTTTAAAATAGGTTACTAAAAAACAAAATAGAATATTGAATATTTTGTAAATAAATATTTGAATTTGTTTTCACTAATTACCTAGGTGTAGGAACAACACCTAAAACATTGCATCTAATTGTTTTGCATTCATATTCAGTTACCCCCTCACCAACATTTTCCATTAGTTTACAACTACAAGTATTACAGCCAATGTAATACCACTCTGTATCTAGACATATGGCCTTAATTGTACAAAGGATAATGATATTCTTAGGCTGCAATCGCATAAAAAACAAATTATGCAATATAATGGTTTAAATAGTGAATTTAATAATTAACTTACAAATATAATGGTACAAATATCACAAATGTTAAACAAATTTGTAGCTTTCAAAACTCATCATCAACAGAAGAGAGCATCTTGACTGGAATCGGCTTACGAATAGCAACATCATTGGCAATCAGCATTTCGGCCAAACTACATATATAAAATTTACACATTTAATAAAAAATATAAGGGCTAAAATTTAAATAACCAAATCTAATATATCAAAGAAAATAAAGTAAAAAAAAGAAAACAAAATAATATACCTGTTTTTGTATTCTTCAATCTCAAATAAGTAGTCGTTAATGAACAAACGGCTAACATTAGATCCAAAAGAATTGGACACATAGACTTTCTCTACAAAAATAGAATATTAATGAATAATAAACTAGATTAGGTTAGATTAAGGTGCTATGCTTCTATTTCAGTTAACTTGAAAACACTAAATATTATTACCTTTACCATCAGAACCGGTGTAATACTTAACCCAACCAAACTGGAGAACAATAACGGTATGTGGTTCATCAAAATGATCAACGACATATTTAGAGAGCTCGGAAGCATAATGATCCCATAGCGTGAGATACACACAGTTTCCACTTGTAACATCCTAAATATTATAATATTAAATATAGAAAGTTACGTTTAGTGATTTCACGTTATTAATTAATTAATATCGAGTAAGGAACGGATCATGGACTTAGATTAATTAAGGTGGATTAAGTGGTAATGGGCTTTAGGTCCATGGGCTTCAAGAGGTATAAATACCCTCTTAAACCAACCTAAAACCCTAAACCCTCATTTACATCCATCCTAATCTCTACACATTCAAAAACACACACACCCCTACACCATAAACCTTCGGCCGAGAGTGAAGGTGAGATCCGAGCCACACAAGCATCGATTCTGGATATATTCTCGTGATACAAGATAGATTCGAGGCCTAACTTTCGTAACCAAGCTATACCGTAACCTTCAACGCGTTAAAGGTATGTTCTCCATGTTAAAGTTTACATTTTCATGAACGGTTAGTCTTGAGACTTAAACCCATAGTAGATCGGGCCTAAACTAGTATTAAAGTGGAAAGCTTGATGTTAAAATGAACCTAACGAATCTGCGATTATGAGAGGCCCGTTAAAGAAAACCTTATTGAACGTTTTAAGCCTAAAGGTCCAAACTTTACGCTTGTCCGGGTCAAGTCTTATCCAAAGTTGGCCATGGGATCGATTACGAGAATGGTAAAAAGGTTTATACGTTGAAATGTAGCCAATTAGCGGAGTTAAACTAAACCAGTGGCCGTCACTGGATAACTTCGCTGAAGGCAAGTTCGCCTACTGTGAACTTCGCCTAGCATAAGTTCGCTTGTATATGTTAGCCAAGCCATAACTTCGCCTGGTGTTAAGTTCGCTTAACACTAAGTTCGCTTACAGTAAGTTCGCTTAACACTAAGTTTGTGTAACATCCCGAAATTTCCAAAATGATATTAATTATATTACTTAATAATAGAGGGAAAGTTTACTCGGGTTATCGGGAAATAAATAAATAGAGTAGGAGTTGGTATGGGTCGGGCTAGTGTTGGGTAATGGATATGGGTTATAGACTTGGGTTCTGAAAGAAGGAAGGAGAGTCCATGGGCTTAAGCCCATGATCCCTAAATATAAATACCAATAACCACCATTTAATCCTCATTTCCATACACACACACCCAAAACACACACAACCCGAACCAAGATCCGAAGGCGAAAACCCGAGCTTGTTGGTGCTGGAACGTCGTGACGGACCAAAACAACATCAAGGCTTAACCGTGTTCGTAGTTCGACTCGTTCAAGGTACGTTTATAGTTAGAAATCGTTCGTATAGGTTCGGTTTGATTTGAGAAATGATAGATCTGAGTTTGTATGGTAAAAACGAATCCAACAAAGCTAATCTTACTGAAAATGGTTATGATTTGATGGGTTAATCGATTGATAAAAAGAACCCGTAACCTATATGCCTAAATCGCACCCTTTAAACATCGATGTTAGGTCGATTTGATGGTTTGGGTTTGTAGGCGCTGGTCAGACGATCCCGTGGGTACCTAAATCGAGTTATTTGGTTAAGAAACGAAGGTGATTAAGGGATTTAAGAACGAACAGTAGCTGCAGACGACAACTTCGCCTGCAAGCTAAGTTCGCCTGATGAACTTCGCCTGCAAGCTAAGTTCGCCTGATGACAACTTCGCCTAAAGCCAAGTTCGCCTGATGAGAACTTCGCCTAAAGCCAAGTTCGCCTGAAGACAACTTCGCCTAAAGCCAAGTTCGCCTGATGAAAACTTCACCTAAAGCCAAGTTCGCCTGATGACAACTTCGCCTAAAGTCAAGTTCGCCTGATGACAACTTCGCCTAAAGCTAAGTTTGCCTAAGGTTTAACTTCGCCTAAAGCTAAGTTCGCCTAAGGTTTAACTTCGCCTAAAGTCAAGTTCAATTAGAGAATAGATTAAAATGATAAGTAAAAGTAAGCTAATACTGGGTCACCAGATTAGATCAGGCGAGTATTGATACGTGTAACTTATACAGTCAGCCGAGCTCAGTTAAAGAAGGGATTTACAACTATCGAAAGAAGAAGCAGAGTTCAGGTGAGTTTCTAGCCCCATTTCCTTGCTATGTTTTCGGGGCTGTGTGCATACTCGATGTGAAGTGTGAATACACTTACCTTAAGTGGTAAGTGTATGCTATAGATGTTATATGAGGTATATATTTTATAATGCTTGTCGGTACGTGAACGATCTTCGGATATTGCACGTATCGCCAAGGATAGTAAATTCCAAGTGGTTGATAGTGTGTATGAATGTTATGATGTGACTTGTTTATTACGTAAATACAGAACTGATATGAAGTGTGATATAGGCAGGTAGAGGTAGAGTGTGTTAGAAGTGGCAAGAGTCTAGTAAGGGTGTTAGTGGCATAACGTGAGCGCGCGATAGGGAAAGCCTGTACGTGCCATCGTTATTATGTGTGTATGATTGTTGATGTTACTTGCTTAGTATGTAAATAATGTGCTGATAGAAAGTGGGTTATAGACAAGTAGAAGTATAGTGTGATAGAAGTGGATAGGGGTCTAGTAATAGAGTTAGGGGCATAACGTGAGCACGTGGTAGAGTGAGTCTATGCGTGTCTTCGTTATTAAAGTGGCACAAGTGGCATAAGTGGCATAAAGTGGCATAAGTGGCATAAAGTGGCACAAGTGGCATAAGTGGCATAAAGTGGCACAAGTGGCATAAGTGGCATAAAGTGGCACATGTGGCATAAGTGGCATAAAGTGGCACAAGTGGCATAAAGTGGCACAAGTGGCATAAAGTGGCACAAGTGGCATAAAGTGGCACAAGTGGCATAAAGTGGCACAAGTGGAATAAAGTGGCACAAGTGGCATAAAGTGGCATAAGTGGCATAAAGTGGCACAAGTGGCATAAGTGGCATAAAGTGACACAAGTGGCATAAGTGGCATAAAGTGGCACAAGTGGCATAAAGTGGCACAAGTGGCATAAAGTGGCACAAGTGGCATAAAGTGGCACAAGTGGCATAAAGTGGCACAAGTGGAATAAAGTGGCACAAGTGGCATAAAGTGGCACAAGTGGCATAAAGTGGCACAAGTGGCATAAAGTGGCATAAGTGGCATCAATGGTTAAGCTGTAGGGGTAATTAATTGGCTAAGCTGTAGGGATAATTAAGTGGTTGAGAAGTAGCGGGTTAGACAGTGGGTTAAGTGTCTTCGGACACGTATATGATGCATGTAGTGGTTGTATGATAAGTTGCTTGATTAACTAGAACTCACTCAGCGTAGCTGACTTTTAGTATGCACGCAGGTGAGCTGATTATAGAGTTAGCATGAGGATGGCACATGGCCTGGATTGAACGGCTGGCATCTGAAGAAAGAAGAAAAGAGGTTTTAAATATAAAGTTTTGTGTTATGGTATCAAAGAAAAGATTTAATATTTTGTAACAAATGATTGATGTTTTATATTCCGTGAAAAGTTTTAATAAACTCTGATTTGCAGAACTGTGTTTATGAGTAAATCCGACGCTAAAGTAGGGCTACCGGGTTCGGGGCCTTACAAGTTGGTATCAGAGCATAAGTTCGAGAGATTTAAGCATCCTACATGCTTAGACTCGAACAGAGAATAAGATTTAAAATGAGAAAGAAAGAAGATGCCAGTTCAAGATAGCCATGTGTCACTCAAGCAAGCTCAGTAAAGGTAAAGTGTATGGTAAATGGTGTATGTTAATGTTGGCTTATTTGCTAAATGAAGAATGAGTGCAGGTTAGGGATAGGAATAATTGATTGTTTGATTTGACTAACTGTTTAAGTAGAACTAGCACAAAGAGACTCATAAAGGGAAGTGTATAGGACACGGAAAGCAACGTGATCAGCTAGTCACAGCTGGCCACTGTTATTACCTGTTAGCCTTGCTATCCTTGTACTAAATAGTTCCTTGAGTGATGATGTTTGTGTTTTCCCTTTTAGAATACTAATGGCTGGATCAAGAAGGTTTGTTGGTATGGGAGGTCACACTGGACGTCCTCTTGGAATACGCGTTGTCCGAGAACCTTCTGAAGAACTAGTTACTACCACGAAAAAGGAGAAAAGTGAAACTTTGCAAGGACCAAGCAGCAATGAAGGGTATCATCTGGATCCTGTTGCTCAATTTGCCATTTCTTACGCTGTAGCTGCTGCACAGAAGAAATTTCGTACTGACAAGTCTGCCAAAAACCATGCAAGGGCCACTGAGAAGGCAGGAGAAGACGGTAAGAAGGGTGATGATGATAAGGGAGGAGCGAAAGGAACCAAAAGATCTGTAGATGTCGTGGAGTATGCGGGGAAAAAGATACCAAAGGTTGCGGGGAGGGAAACATGCAAAGTGTGCGGGAAGATGCACCTAGGAGAATGCAAGGCTGGTCCAAATCAGTGCTACCGATGTGGGAAGAAGGGACACATAACTCGTGATTGCACCGGGGACCAGAAATGTTATAGGTGTGGTAAGTCGGGTCACTTAGCTAGAGATTGTGGGGGAGCAATAGCGGTGGAGGAAAAGAAGGAAAATAAATGGGCTACCTCTGCTAAGCGGTCTGGCGAGATGGTGACAACAACTGATGAGAGGAAGGCCAAGGTTGGGAACAAGGATGCATGTAAGACATGTGGGCGAGTGCACCGGGGAGAATGCAAGACTGGGACAGACAGGTGCTATCGGTGTGGAAAGAGTGGGCATTATTCTCGAGAATGCCCTGATCGTCCAAAGTGCTTCAAATGCGGAAAAGCTGACCACATGGCTAGGGATTGCAAGGAATCAGGGGCGGGAGGTGTGAAAGGGTAAAGACTTGGGGAAACTGCAGAGAGGAACACTTGATGAAGGAATAATTGCTCATGCAATGGTTTTATTAAGTTACTTTTGCTTAAGGACTTGTTTTGTATTAAGGTTTAAAACTTATGTTTATCAGTGACGTGTAATATGTTGAGGTTGGTTATGAATGATTATTATGCTATGATGAAAGGTTTTTTTAGACAATAGTGTTAAAAGTACTAATCGAAGCCTTGGAAGGATGAGATAAGTCTTGGTACATCGAGGGTCTCATGGACGAGCTACTTAAATAGCTAAAACACATGACCACCATTCGATGACTACAAGTCATGAGTAAGAAGGATAACTCAGAAAGCAAAGACGATTCAATAAAGTGTGTAAATATAAGAATTTTTCCTTTTATAGGGAATAAGTTAGGTTTCGGGGACGAAACCTCTTTAAGGAGGGAAGACTTGTAACATCCCGAAATTTCCAAAATGATATTAATTATATTACTTAATAATAGAGGGAAAGTTTACTCGGGTTATCGGGAAATAAATAAATAGAGTAGGAGTTGGTATGGGTCGGGCTAGTGTTGGGTAATGGATATGGGTTATAGACTTGGGTTATGAAAGAAGGAAGGAGAGTCCATGGGCTTAAGCCCATGATCCCTAAATATAAATACCAATAACCACCATTTAATCCTCATTTCCATACACACACACCCAAAACACACACAACCCGAACCAAGATCCGAAGGCGAAAACCCGAGCTTGTTGGTGCTGGAACGTCGTGACGGACCAAAACAACATCAAGGCTTAACCGTGTTCGTAGTTCGACTCGTTCAAGGTACGTTTATAGTTAGAAATCGTTCGTATAGGTTCGGTTTGATTTGAGAAATGATAGATCTGAGTTTGTATGGTAAAAACGAATCCAACAAAGCTAATCTTACTGAAAATGGTTATGATTTGATGGGTTAATCGATTGATAAAAAGAACCCGTAACCTATATGCCTAAATCGCACCCTTTAAACATCGATGTTAGGTCGATTTGATGGTTTGGGTTTGTAGGCGCTGGTCAGACGATCCCGTGGGTACCTAAATCGAGTTATTTGGTTAAGAAACGAAGGTGATTAAGGGATTTAAGAACGAACAGTAGCTGCAGACGACAACTTCGCCTGCAAGCTAAGTTCGCCTGATGAACTTCGCCTGCAAGCTAAGTTCGCCTGATGACAACTTCGCCTAAAGCCAAGTTCGCCTGATGAGAACTTCGCCTAAAGCCAAGTTCGCCTGAAGACAACTTCGCCTAAAGCCAAGTTCGCCTGATGAAAACTTCACCTAAAGCCAAGTTCGCCTGATGACAACTTCGCCTAAAGTCAAGTTCGCCTGATGACAACTTCGCCTAAAGCTAAGTTTGCCTAAGGTTTAACTTCGCCTAAAGCTAAGTTCGCCTAAGGTTTAACTTCGCCTAAAGTCAAGTTCAATTAGAGAATAGATTAAAATGATAAGTAAAAGTAAGCTAATACTGGGTCACCAGATTAGATCAGGCGAGTATTGATACGTGTAACTTATACAGTCAGCCGAGCTCAGTTAAAGAAGGGATTTACAACTATCGAAAGAAGAAGCAGAGTTCAGGTGAGTTTCTAGCCCCATTTCCTTGCTATGTTTTCGGGGCTGTGTGCATACTCGATGTGAAGTGTGAATACACTTACCTTAAGTGGTAAGTGTATGCTATAGATGTTATATGAGGTATATATTTTATAATGCTTGTCGGTACGTGAACGATCTTCGGATATTGCACGTATCGCCAAGGATAGTAAATTCCAAGTGGTTGATAGTGTGTATGAATGTTATGATGTGACTTGTTTATTACGTAAATACAGAACTGATATGAAGTGTGATATAGGCAGGTAGAGGTAGAGTGTGTTAGAAGTGGCAAGAGTCTAGTAAGGGTGTTAGTGGCATAACGTGAGCGCGCGATAGGGAAAGCCTGTACGTGCCATCGTTATTATGTGTGTATGATTGTTGATGTTACTTGCTTAGTATGTAAATAATGTGCTGATAGAAAGTGGGTTATAGACAAGTAGAAGTATAGTGTGATAGAAGTGGATAGGGGTCTAGTAATAGAGTTAGGGGCATAACGTGAGCACGTGGTAGAGTGAGTCTATGCGTGTCTTCGTTATTAAAGTGGCACAAGTGGCATAAGTGGCATAAAGTGGCATAAGTGGCATAAAGTGGCACAAGTGGCATAAGTGGCATAAAGTGGCACAAGTGGCATAAGTGGCATAAAGTGGCACATGTGGCATAAGTGGCATAAAGTGGCACAAGTGGCATAAAGTGGCACAAGTGGCATAAAGTGGCACAAGTGGCATAAAGTGGCACAAGTGGCATAAAGTGGCACAAGTGGAATAAAGTGGCACAAGTGGCATAAAGTGGCATAAGTGGCATAAAGTGGCACAAGTGGCATAAGTGGCATAAAGTGACACAAGTGGCATAAGTGGCATAAAGTGGCACAAGTGGCATAAAGTGGCACAAGTGGCATAAAGTGGCACAAGTGGCATAAAGTGGCACAAGTGGCATAAAGTGGCACAAGTGGAATAAAGTGGCACAAGTGGCATAAAGTGGCACAAGTGGCATAAAGTGGCACAAGTGGCATAAAGTGGCATAAGTGGCATCAATGGTTAAGCTGTAGGGGTAATTAATTGGCTAAGCTGTAGGGATAATTAAGTGGTTGAGAAGTAGCGGGTTAGACAGTGGGTTAAGTGTCTTCGGACACGTATATGATGCATGTAGTGGTTGTATGATAAGTTGCTTGATTAACTAGAACTCACTCAGCGTAGCTGACTTTTAGTATGCACGCAGGTGAGCTGATTATAGAGTTAGCATGAGGATGGCACATGGCCTGGATTGAACGGCTGGCATCTGAAGAAAGAAGAAAAGAGGTTTTAAATATAAAGTTTTGTGTTATGGTATCAAAGAAAAGATTTAATATTTTGTAACAAATGATTGATGTTTTATATTCCGTGAAAAGTTTTAATAAACTCTGATTTGCAGAACTGTGTTTATGAGTAAATCCGACGCTAAAGTAGGGCTACCGGGTTCGGGGCCTTACAGTTTGCTTAACACTAAGTTCGCTTACAGTAAGTTCGCTTAATGTTAAGTTCGCTTATTGTTAAGTTCGCTTAATGATAAGTTCGCTGGAGTTAGCAAATTGGAAAATAAATTAAAAACCTAATGAAAAATGTGTTAAGACAGTTAATGGAAATAAAATTTTTCCAAGCTGACCTGGCAGCTTGACCCCAGCCAGGGGCTCTGCCCCTTGGACCCTGCTAGGGGCTGCCGCCCCTAGACCCCGCTGCCAGGGGCGCTGCCCCCAGACCCCCGTTCGTTGTGGGTTATATAAAGATAGAAATACAACATGAGTAGTAGTTAATTGATACATGCAAATATTATACAGTTAGCCATGCACAGCTCAAGAAGGGAATAACGATTAACGGAGAGCGTAACAGGATTCAAGTGAGTTTCTAGCCCCACTTCCTTATTATGTTTTCGGGGCTGTGTGCATACTCGATTTGATAGTTAATACACTTATCTTAAGTGGTAAGTGTATGCCTTGTATGATTTATGTAAGATGATTGTTTGACGGTGCGTGAACGATCTTCGGATATTGCATGTACCGTCAGGTGGTAGTTAAGATATGATTGATAAGTATGATGAAAGATATGATGTATGTATGAATATATGATGTATGCATAATGTATGTATGTTATGATGATGGTACGTGAACGCTCTTCGGATATTGCACGTATTGTCAAGGAAAGTATGTATGAACAGGTACGGTACAGTTGCACGAAACAAGGGACCAGACCCTAATAATATCTGTGATGTTAGGGACCAGACCCTAATAATATCTGTGATGTTAGGGACCAGACCCTAATAATATCTGTGATGTTAGGGACCAGACCCTAATAATATCTGTGATGTTAGGGACCAGACCCTAATAATATCTGTGATGTTAGGGAACAGACCCTTATAATATCTGTGATGTTAGGGACCAGACCCTTATAATATCTGTGAGGTTATAGGGCGAAAGGCTCTTTAAAACGTATGATTATATATGTAAAGAAAGTATGAAGGTAAGAATGAAAGTATATGCACTTATGTGTGTATGAAAGAAAGTTAAGAGGTTAAGTATGAAATGTAAGAAGGTATTGTATGATTATGTGATTAACTAGAACTCACTCAGCGTAGCTGACTTTTAGTATGCACGCAGGTGAGTAGAATGAGGCAGGTAGCTTGAGGAGGACACATGGTAGAGTTGGACGAAGCTGGCATCTGAAGATTTTGCTATGACGTTTTGTTTTAAAAGACTATGTTTCATCTTTAAATGACTATGAATGCTCGATAAGACAAGAATTATAGTTATGGAATGTAATGGTTTGAATGTTTTAATGTTCCGCGAATGTTTAATTAACTATGATATTTAGAACTGCGTTTATGAGTAAATCCAACACGAAAGTAGGGCTACTGGTAACGGGGCCTTACACCACTAAAATACAAATAAGTGTTCAGAATCAAGATAATGTAACTTAACAAAATTATTTAAATAAAATATCTACAAACAGTGGTACCTTAAATCACATAACTCCATTGTACGCTTGTTTTTGTCTTTGACGTTTGAAACATTCGTCTTGAAAACATGAACCACGTGACCAATTATATCTAAAATAAAGAATTAAATAAATTAAGTCAAACATTAACTGGAAATCTAAGGATAAATTGAATAAATAATTTCTTTGAATAGTAATAGCAATTTACCAATGTGGACTTCAAAGAAATTTGTTTATTGATTACTGATTCAAATGAAATCATTTTGAATCTAAACATGCGACCTTCAAAATCTTGGCATGGATTAACATGAGTGTTTGGTCCAAACACTAATTTGTTGGGAGAATTAGTAACTCTGTAGTTTGATCCATTTAGACCAACGCTAGGATTAACAATGGTAAGAGTAGAGCTTTCCTTCAAGAATCTTTTGAATCGAAAGATATCATGTTTGTAAACGGTGGCTTGGATTCGATTCTCCTGTCATTAAAGATATAAGTATTGATTTAATGATATAATGTAGAAAGTCTAACATATATACAGATTAATAAATACAGTGTTACCTCTTCATCCATTAAAACCATCTCCTTCAAAAAATCCTCGTTGACATTTTTGTTATCTTTGATACTCCAAAGCCTCATAACTCTAACCTTAAGAGTTGATGTTGATGTTTTGAGAACATCAATCTCATTTAGCATGGTAAAGGTCTGAGCTTCCATTGACATATGCTTAAAATGAAATATAAAACAGTTAAATAAAGTGGCAGAAAAAAAAACAATTATCAAAAGTGTAGAAGCTTACATGGAAGAAAATACGAATGGGATAAAATGAATATGATTATGAAAAATTAATATGTGATTACATATTATATAGTAGAATGTAGAGATGTTTAATTTTGTTAAACATATTATGTATAGAAAGTTTATTAAAATATAATCGAATATAATCAATCGTATTATATTAAATTATAATATCCAAAAATAACGTATTGTTTCTAAAAATATAACCGTTTTTTAAAGAAATTTGAATATAATCATACCGTTAATATATTCTAAATAAAATATTCCAAAAATAAGTTATTGTTTCTTAATATAATATCAAATACGGTTATTTTAGTCAAAAACTTTAAAAATTATAATATGAAAATAAATAAAGAACATTAATTCATAAATTATTTCTTTAAATACGGTTATTTTAGTCAAAACTTTCAAAATTTATGAGTTGAAAAGAAAGTCAAAACGTAAACTAATCTTGGAATTAGTTACGTACATTAATATTTGTAATAAATCATTGAATAAATTATTTTTGGAACATGAATATTATAATTTAATATGTAATTTAAATTTTAATTATATACAAGTCGCAACTAAGCTTTAAAAACCAAACAATCTATCCTAGTTCACACAAACGGCAAGTGTACCGGTCGCGTATAGCACAGATGAGGAAAGTCCGGATATCGAACTCGAAGACACGTGAAAACGTTTATAATTACTAAACTCTAACCAAGACTTACCAAAATATTTAATTGATTTATTTTAGAATTTATTTAACCACTTAACTTAACTGAATGAAAACTTTTAACAAAACTTTGAAAACTTTGGTTTAAATTCAATATATAAAGACGTCTACCTAGGAATGAATCATGTTGATAAAAATAACAAGACAATGGATTGAAAATATTCACGACACCGGTTATAAAAGATGACACAACTAAAACTTGTTTAAGAAAGTCAAATTACCTCTCAGTCTCTCTAACAAACTCTAATTATTTTGGTTGATTTTAAAGAATAAACCGGAAAAACAATTATTAACGTGTTCAAATGACGACTCTCCTCTCGGTCTCACCGACACACTATCCTAATGGAAACGAATACTACGCAACCAAGGATAGAGGAACAATTTAACTTAACCCAAATTAAACCAACTAATTGCACATAAACACTCAAACTTGACAAGACAAAAACCCGCTCTCGCGCGGTCTTAATTCTAACAAGTAAAAGCAACGAGACAATATTACTTCTTATCACCTCTCGGTCTCAAAGAAGGTGTATTTTAACTGATTTTAGATGATTATATTACCCACTTATCCCTACGGTTGTACACCCCGCAAATAAACCCTAAACACCAAGTCAAGAGTCTAACAAGCCATCAATTAATTAAAACCAATTCAATTAACTAATGCAAGAGGATTATAAGTAATAACAAATAAAACACAGCCATCACACACAATCTAATTTATGGTTTAGTTAAACTTTACATCAATAATTCAAGTCTTGAACATTAACAATCCATTAAACAAGTCTAAACTACTCAACAATCATCTATCCTAGGTAGAACAAACAAGTTTAGCTACTCATTGATTTTGGACAGCCATGTATACTCAAGAAAAACATCACAAACATCAACTTAAACATGATTATATTCATTCAAGATCCAAACAATATCAATAACAAGACAAACTATCAATCAATTGCAAAACAATTCAAAACAAAAGACCAAATCAATAAAGTTAGGGTTCTTGAAAAATAAATAAAGTTTATGAGTGTTTTACTATCAAGTATGGCTGAGATCTATGATGTATAAGGTCCCTAGTAGCTGCCCAAGATCACCCCGAGCCTCCTTCTTCTTCCTCTAGCCTCCACAGCCGTCACAGCCGTCGTTTCTTCTTTCTTTCTTCCCTGCTACAGTGGCCGCGATCGGCCAGTAGGGTTTTAGGGTTTTATTTTTTTGATTTTCGGGTTTCTTCAATGATTAATGGCTGGAAACTTTATTAATTAACTTAATATAATATTATATAAGGCTTTTAAGATGTGGGCTTGGGTCGGGCCTTGACTTGTAAGTTTGAAAGTTGAACAATTAAGCCCCTAAACTCTTCCAATTTAACTCTTTTTTTCACCAAACTACATCACCTACAAGAAAACAATCATTTTTGTAATATTAAGCATAAACAAACCATAAAACTTAATAATTAAACTAAAAAGCAATTAAAACATGATAAAAATGATACGGAAAGTAAGTGTGTTTCACTACACATCAAACATCCCCACACTTAAACCTTTTTCATCCCTGAAAAAGTCTAATGCAGTTGGATCATAATCGGAAAATCAAAGTTAAATCAAACATATAGGTTAGATTTTAAAGCTCAGAAAAACTCAAAAACCGCGATCATCGATATTGTTGTCCACCTAAACCCATGCCTTAATCTTTACCGGGACAAATAAGATCCGACAGTAATATTACTTAGTGGTTTACACAATTAAGACCCGCTTATTTTCTGCTTTTACCGGACCAGACCACCCCAACTTGAATTAAACCTCAAAATTAGCAGAATTAAAAACTTTGTTGCTCAATAGTTATGAATAGTTAAGACGATCAAGGGTATTGTTTATCCACCTAAGCTTAAGCATTAAAGTCTACCAAGCAGCCATTAGATATGATTAAGGTTCAATTATTTATTGCTAGTGCTCCCCACAACATGACATACCCCTGTTATCAAGCAATACCCCAAATCCATAACCATAGGTGAGTATGCAAAATTTCGTCTGTAGGGCTTACATGTAGCGTGTCCCTTGTGTTCCGTTTCTTAATGGTAATGAGACGCGAGCAAGGGGGCCCCACATGGCTAACAGCGTGGATGATCAAGTCTGTAGTGTATTTGTACTTTTGTACTTTTTGTGATCATGTTTATAGACTTATAGGGGTTTGCTCTTTGGCTTTATTTTTAAATATCCACAACCCCACTTAGGAATTGTGAATACCCGGCTAAATAGATTGCATACAGACCCATGGTCTCCGGACCCGAAGCATCCCATCAATACAGGATTTAAGGTTATAAAACCATACGCCGATGAGGTGTAAAACACTAAACTAGCATTTTAAGATTTATATCACAGGCTACACGGCATACTCTAACGTTAAACCTACCCCAAACATCATATGATAACGTATTCAGATTTTTTAAAAACTCATGATATTTCCACTTTTTCATACCAAAATTTGAGGCTTGAGTATGGCCCGACCTTTCATTTTCAAGGCTGAGCCTATCGACACATCCCAAGTTAAGTGCGTTTTCTTTAATTTATCTCATATTATTAGTAGTTTGAAAAACCGATTTCCGATAAATATCATCATCTCCCACTTTAATGCAAAAGAAACTAGAAACAAGGGACATTTTTTTTTTCTTTCTTTTTTTTTCAACTTAAACACCGTACGAAAACGAAAAACAAGTGAAAACTTTTTATTATTTTTTTTTTTAAGAATTTTTTAATTTTTTTTTCTACAACTAAGTAAAATAAATTCCCATCCCCACACTTAGAACGAAATCGTCCTCGATGAGAACAAGGAAAAGAAATAAAATAAAAATAAAACGTAAAGCATAAAATTAAAACTTGAAAGAATAGAAATTAAAATAGAGAACGGGTTACTCCCCTGGTTTAGATGCAAATTCTTCATCAGCTGTATATGACTCAAACGAACGACCGTATAGTATTTCATTCGCGGCCGCAACCTCGGGTGAACCAGTTTCAAAACGCCATCAGAGCTACCATGCGCATAATAATACCTGTAACAACTCAAACTCGCTCGCATGTAGCGGCGTACAAAACAGAAAACAAAAACATAAGAAATAAACATATTTTTTTTGTTTTTGAATTTTTTTAATTTTTTTTTTTTTATTTTTATTAAATATTATTTTCTTTTGTAATTTTATGTTTTTATAAATAGAAATAAAACAAATAAAAACAGAAAGTAAAGGGAATCATAATACAAACTCTACAACTCGGGCTGTCTCCCGAGTGATGCATCCATCACGACTATTCCTCGGTGAATGAGTCAAGGTAGAACACCTCGACTGTCTGATCAGTTATCGGCTCTCTAATGTAGTGCTTCAATCTATGGTCGTTCACCTTAAACTTCCCGCTTCGATCTTGTATCTCAATCGTGCCATACGGGAAAACCTCAGTGACCGTGAACGGTCCCGACCATCGGGATTTCAACTTTCCCGGGAATAACCTCAATCGTGAGTTATACAATAAAACCTTATCCCCACACTTGAACTGCTTATTACCCTTCAATTTCCTGTCATGCAGTTCCTTCGTATGCTCCTTATACCGAAATGATTGTGCATATGCGTGATCCCGGAGCTCCTCTTATTCATGTAATTGATGGAAACGATTACCCTCTGTGGCGGGTAAATCAAGATTAACCCTTTGAAGGGCCCATGAAGCGCGGTGTTCCAATTCAACAGGAAGATGACAGGCCTTCCCATAAATCATCCGAAATGGTGTGGAACCAGTCGGAGTCTTGTAGGCTGTACGGAAGGCCCACAGAGCATCATCTAATTTGTCGGACCAATCCCGACGATTAGAACCAACCGTTTTCTCGAGAATACGTTTGATTCCCCGATTACTCACTTCCACTTGCCCACTAGTCTGTGGGTGGTAGGCGGTCGCAAGCCGATGGGTGACCCCATAACGCTTCAACGCCTTATCCATCTGCGAGTTGCAAAAGTGAGTACCTCGATCACTGATCAAGGCTTTCGGGACTCCAAAACGAGCAAATAGACTTTTCAGAAAACGGACTACCACTCGGGCATCATTGGTGGGTAGAGCTTTTGCCTCAACCCACTTAGACACGTAATCGACGGCCACGAGTATGTATTTGTTTCCACGCGAAGATGGAAACGGTCCCATGAAATCAATACCCCAAATATCAAAAACCTCACAAACTTGAATGGCATTCTGGGGCATTTCGTTTCGCGAAGAAATGTTGCCGACACGCTGGCAACGATCACAACTCTTAACGAACAGATGAGCATCCTTAAAGATAGACGGCCAGTAAAAACCAGAATCAAAGACTTTCTTTGCCATAGAATTCACACCGTGGTGACCTCCAGTCGGTCCCACATGACAATGGCTCAAAATTTGTCATCCTTCCTTGACATCCACACAACTTCTAATAAGCTGATCAGCACCAATGAGGAAAAGATATGGATCGTCCCAAAGGTAAAATTTGATGTCAGCAAAGAATTTCTTCTTTTGCTGGTAAGGCATCTTTGGGAGGTATCCGTCAGCGAGATAATTAGCGAAATCAGCAAACCAAGGAAAACCTTCCTCTTGTGCAGTAACGAACATCAGACTCTCCGTCGGAAAACGATCGTCGATCCTAACTCCCGAATCTCCTAAATCAACTCCCTCTAGTCGTGAAAGATGATCAGCCGCCACATTCCCGGCCCCCTTTTTATCACGGATCTCTATATCGAACTCTTGAAGCAGCAGGATCCATCGGATAAGACGAGGCTTAGCATCCTGCTTGCTGAAAATATATCTAATAGCGGCATGATCCGTATAAACAATCGTTTTGGACAAAACCAGATAGGACCTAAATTTGTCGAAAGCGAACACCACAGCTAAAAGCTCTTTTTCGGTGGTGGTATAGCTTTCCTGTGCGCCATTTAAGGTCCGGCTTGCATAGTAGATCGGATGGAAATGTTTATCCTTCCGTTGTCCAAGAACCGCTCCGACTGCGAAGTCGCTCGCGTCACACATCAACTCGAATGGTAACGACCAGTCGGGAGCAACCATGATCGGGGCGTTAACTAGTTTGTCTTTTAGAAGATCAAACGGCTCGATATACTGCTCAGAAAAAATAAATGGAGCATCCTTCTCCAAAAGTTTGGTCATGGGTCTCAGGATTTTAGAAAAATCTTTGATGAACCGGTGGTAGAACCAGGCATGACCAAGAAAGCTACGAATTGATCTCACAGAAGTATGAGGGGGAAGATTAGCAATGGTCTCGACCTTTGCCCGGTCAACCTCTATCCCCGTACTTGAGATTCGATGACCTAGAACAATGCCCTCGCGAACCATGAAATGACATTTTTCCCAGTTAAGGACTAGGTTGGTGTCAACGCAGCGGGACATCATCCTCTCGAGATTTGATAAACAATGATCGAAGGAACTCCCAAATACGGAAAAATCGTCCATGAACACCTCCATGGAGTCCTCGATCATATCATGGAAAATGGCCACCATACACCTCTGGAATGTGGCCGGAGCGTTACAAAGTCCGAACGGCATACGTTTGTAAGCAAACGTTCCGTAAGGGCAGGTGAAAGTGGTTTTCTCCTGGTCGTCGGGAGCTATCGGAACCTGGAAGTACCCGGAGAAACCATCTAGGAAGTAGTAGTACTGCTGACCTGCTAAACGCTTAAACATCTGATCAATGAATGGGAGAGGAAAGTGGTCTTTCCTGGTGGCATCATTCAGTCGGCGATAGTCGATGCAGACTCGCCATCCTGTCACAGTCCTCGTGGGAATAAGCTCGTTCCTCTCGTTGGTGACGACAGTCATGCCACCCTTTTTAGGAACCACTTGGACTGGACTCACCCAAGCACTATCAGAAATGGGGAAAATGATCCCCGCATCAAGGAGTTTAATGATCTCCTTCTTTACGACCTCTTGCATTTTCGGATTAAGCCGCCGTTGCGGCTGGACGACAGTTTTGAAATTTTCATCCATGAGGATTTTATGAGTGCAAAACGAAGGGTTGATACCCTTGATGTCGATAATCTTCCAAGCAATAGCCTCCTTGTGCTCTCGTAGCACCCTCAACAACTTCTCCTTCTCGACCTCGGTCAACGCAGATGCAATGATAACCGGAAGTTTCCTCTCTTCATCTAAAAAAGCATACTCAAGGTGGGAAGGTAAATCCTTAAGCTCTAAGGAAAGAGGAGGACTCTCGACTGAAGGTCGGTCCATCGGATCGTCTCGTACGATCTCAGCAGACACGCCAGATTCAGGGGTATGCGACTCGGTGTCGTCATTTAAGGACTGATTGGTTACTGCAGCCATTTCAATCTCCGGAATCTCCCTATCGAGAATCTGGGTGTCGGAAGCAGATCCTTCACAAATTTCGCTGAAAAACTCTCCGACATGTTCCATGATGGTATCAATGAAGTATAAGGAGTCATCAGCAGACTTGGGGTGTTTCAGTGACTGTCGAACGTCAAAGGTGGCGTTCTCTTAAGATTAATTTACCCTCGCAGACATCGATCAATGTTTGTGCAGTGGCAAGGAATGGCCGGCCCAAGATGAGTGGGACACTATCGTCATCATTCATGTCCAGGATGACAAAGTCCACCGGGAAGATGAACTTGTCAACACGAACAAGCATGTTCTCGACCACCCCTCGGGGGTATTTCAAAGAACGATCAGCAAGCTGGAAACTCATACGGGTAGGCCTCGGTTCGCCTAGACCCAACTTGCGATACACGGAATACGGCATGAGATTAATACTGGCACCAAGATCTGCTAGCGCATGGACGACCGTATTATCACTCAAGATGCAGGGAATTGTGAAACTCCCAGGATCGGACATCTTTTCTGGTAACTTTCTCTGCAAGACTGCAGAGCAACCAGCACTCAGAGGAATAGAAGAGACTTCGGCTAACTTCTCTTTGTTTGAAAGAATATCCTTGAGAAACTTTGCGTATTTGGGCATTTGCGTAAGTGCCTCAAGGAAAGGAATATTAAGATGAAGTTGCTTCAGAAGATCAAGAAATTTGGAGTTTTGCTCCTCGTCTCTATCCCTACGGACTCTCCCGGGAAATGGGAGTCTAGGTTTGTAGACTCTCGCAAATTCGTGTGATGCAAGTGATATGAGCATGTGGGTTCTCATGGAGTAACCCGTGAAATTGAGCAGAATGAGCAATCGTGTTCAGAACATTAGATGGAATCTGCCAAGTCGTTTGAACTTCTATAGCTGGTGGAGCAATGCTGGATCTCGCGCCAGCATCGACCGGACGGGCCCGGTCTGCAACTGTCCTCCTCGGTGGTGGATTCGCGTCGCCCATAATCCTATCCCTAATGACGGGTTCAGAAAAAGTAGGAGAAGAGAACGTATTACCGACGGATGTAGATGAACTAGAAACTATAATTAGCTAAACTATTTTAAACTAACAAACAAAACAAATAAGAAAAACAAGTAGTAAACAAGGCAAGTCCTAAATCGAGTCGTTCTTAATACGCCTCAAACCGTGTCCCCGGCAATGGCGCCAAAAACTTGATGAGCGAAAATATATATATAAATAAAACACAAGTCGCAACTAAGCTTTAAAAACCAAACAATCTATCCTAGTTCACACAAACGGCAAGTGTACCGGTCGCGTATAGCACAGATGAGGAAAGTCCGGATATCGAACTCGAAGACACGTGAAAACGTTTATAATTACTAAAATCTAACCAAGACTTAGCAAAATATTTAATTGATTGATTTTAGAATTTATTTAACTACTTAACTTAACTGAATGAAAACTTTTAACAAAACTTTGAAAACTTTGGTTTAAATTCAATATATAAAGACGTCTACCTAGGAATGAATCATGTTGATAAAAATAACAAGACAATGGATTGAAAATATTCACGACACCGGTTATAAAAGATGACACAACTAAAACTTGTTTAAGAAAGTCAAATTACCTCTCAGTCTCTCTAACAAACTCTAACTTATTTTAGTTGATTTTAAAGAATAAACTGGAAAAACAATTATTAACGTGTTCAAATGACGACTCTCCTCTCGGTCTCACCGACACACTATCCTAATGGAAACGAATACTACGCAACCAAGGATAGAGGAACAATTTAACTTAACCCAAATTAAACCAACTAATTGCACATAAACACTCAAACTTGACAAGACAAAAACCCGCTCTCGCGCGGTCTTAATTCTAACAAGTAAAAGCAACGAGACAATATTACTTCTTATCACCTCTCGGTCTTAAAGAAGGTGTATTTTAACTGATTTTAGATGATTATATTACCCACTTATCCCTACGGTTGTACATCCCGCAAATAAACCTTAAACACCAAGTCAAGAGTCTAACAAACCATCAATTAATCAAAACCAATTCAATTAACTAATGCAAGAGGATTATAAGTAATAACAAATAAAACACAGCCATCACACACAATCTAATTTATGGTTTAGTTAAACTTTACATCAATA
Organism: Bidens hawaiensis; assembly: GCF_021521415.1. Classification (NCBI taxonomy): domain Eukaryota; kingdom Viridiplantae; phylum Streptophyta; class Magnoliopsida; order Asterales; family Asteraceae; genus Bidens; species Bidens hawaiensis. The sequence goes on along the minus strand of NW_027491825.1, from coordinate 808,440 downwards.
ATTCAAGTTTTGAACATTAACAATCCATTAAACAAGTCTAAACTACTCAACAATCATCTATCCTAGGTAGAACAAACAAGTTTAGCTACTCATTGATTTTGGACAGCCATGTATACTCAAGAAAAACATCACAAACATCAACTTAAACATGATTATATTCATTCAAGATCCAAACAATATCAATAACAAGACAAACTATCAATCAATTGCAAAACAATTCAAAACAAAAGACCAAATCAATAAAGTTATGGTTCTTGAAAAATAAATAAAGTTTATGAGTGTTTTACTATCAAGTATGGCTGAGATCTATGATGTATAAGGTCCCTAGTAGCTGCCCAAGATCACCGAGCCTCCTTCTTCTTCCTCTAGCCTCCACAGCCGTCACAGCCGTCGTTTCTTCTTTTTTTCTTCCCTGCTACAGTGGCCGCGATCGGCCAGTAGGGTTTTAGGGTTTTATTTTTTTGATTTTCGGGTTTCTTCAATGATTAATGGCTGGAAACTTTATTAATTAACTTAATATAATATTATATAAGGCTTTTAAGATGTGGGCTTGGGTCGGGCCTTGACTTGTAAGTTTGAAAGTTGAACAATTAAGCCCCTAAACTCTTCCAATTTAACTCTTTTTTTCACCAAACTTCATCACCTACAAGAAAACAATCATCTTTGTAATATTAAGCATAAACAAACCATAAAACTTAATAATTAAACTAAAAAGCAATTAAAACATGATAAAAATGATACGGAAAGTAAGTGTGTTTCACTACACATCAAATCTGTTAGGTTGCATGATATTACTGTTAGTTACATACTTGAAGTCCCGGGTGTGATTTGCTTTTGTTAATTGCTTGAATTCGTGAATTTGCTTAATCATTACTTAAACCAACTTACTTGCTTGTGTGATCAGCACTAAAACCTGCTACTTCATAATATTAGAAATCTGTTACACGATTACATTGACCACATACTCCTGGTGGATACAATACCTTATTTACCCTATCTACTTAAGTTATTTAGGTTTTTGCATGACTCAAACGACGGTCATCACTTTACAACATTTGATGTAAATGTTTAAAGTTTAAACTTTGTTTACTTTTCATATCTTTGTTTATTTTAGGAACCACATATATTATCGTTTGTACACGAAAGCGTTGATCAGTCAACTCAGGCTCAACACTCGTTATTGTTAAACGGGTCAAAGTTTGAATATGTTATTTTTAATAGGGGAACAAGTTTAGTTGGCTCCCAAATCGGTACCCCCCAAAATAGAACACGATACTAGATTTATATAAATCGCCACATTTGTTTTCTCAAATTATGTACTAAATATCCCGGTAACGATACCGAACCGTATTTTCGTTACAGCTACCGGCACAACGGTATCAAATATTTTCGAATTTTGGGATTGGTACGTCGTACCGGTACCATCTCGACCGCATTCCTATTAAAATGTTTATTGACTATAACATTAAAAATAGATCTATTAAATATAACATAAAAACAATTTAAAGTAGTTCAAACAAATTAAGCTAGTGTTTTTTTATTTTTATTTTTTAAATTTATTTGAACGGCATTCATTATATTATTACTATATATAAAAAAATGATGGTTTGGTGTCGAAAATGACGATTGGTCTACTTGACGACACCTATGTATCCATCTTTTTTTTATTTTTGTTTTTGTAATATTTTATTTTTTAATATATATATATATATATATATATATATATATATATTGTTTTGTAGTTATTATAATTATTTAACCGTTGATACCAGCAGAATTTGTATCGGTTCGTGGCCGAAAAACGTTGGTTGGTTGTTATTATTATTATTATTGGTTTGTCGTTGTTTGTTTTTGTTTTATATATGTTAGTTTGTTGTATTTGGATTCGAATATGTGTTGGTTCGCGCATGCAACAGGTTATTTTAATGCCATCATCTTCGATACCGACCGAATTCGTATCGGTTCTAGCTGCAACATGCAGTTTTTTTTATCTATCTTGAGTTTTTTTGATGAATTTAATTTCTTTTGTATATTTTTTGTGTCAGTGTGACACCGCAACGTGTGGTTTTTATTTTATTGTATTTAGTATTGACGAATTTATAATTTTTATCGACTAAACCAACAACATGACGCGTTGCGCCAGTTGTGATACCTAGTTCTCGTTACGAGTCATAGCTAGACATCTTATAAGAATTACGTTATACATATATTTAATGCGATAAATGAAGTTGTGTTGAAATAATTGTTTCTCATTAATTAAAGTTAGGCCTACACATTTGCTATTCACAACACGTTATTTATATTTTACTAGCAAAAATGCCTGCGTGTTTCTGCGGGTTCACGCAAGTTATCTTCTCGTATTGGTTTGTAGTGTTTGGTGTTGTGTGTAGTGGGTTATCATTATGAGTGAGCTGCCACGTGTGCATATGGTTTGGTGGATTTTTTTTGGAGGGGTTGCGAACTAAAATATTAACATATCTGTATACATTGGATACATCGTGTTTTGTGAAATATTTGTTAATAAAATAGGTTTGTATCATTCTTGTGAATTTCAATCAACATAAAGGATTGAATGTGTGTTAATTGGTAAGTAGTTAGAGTTGAAAAGTAATCGGCGGATAAAGAAAAGGTCAAATTAAGAACACTAATTTGTCGGTCAGCGAATTGTAAAAAGGGTAAAGTGGTGCACATACATGATTTTATTGTGCGCATATACATATATATTGGATCAATGGTGTTATAAATTACCTGGTACTTAAGTTCTAGAAACAAAAACTTTTATTAAGACAATGCTTTCAATATATTGATTTTGTAACTCTGTACTGGCCACTAGGTATATACCAAGAATGATCTTAAGCTGTCAACAAGCATATATTAGCTAATATATTATGACAATAAGAGACCACCAGCATGGTCAGTTGACCACAGGAAATTCACATAAATTTTGACCTAAAAATTCAAAGTTGACCAAAAATCAGTTTTGACCATAAAAAGTCAAAGTTGATACTAAAATAACCATTTTTAAAGTGACACCTTTTGACCACCAATCCAAGCCTACTATTTTAAGGTGACTCGTTTCGGCCTGAACCAAACCGACACTTTTTCATCGTGACTCGTCACAAAGCAAAAAATGACGTCATAAATTTTTAGTTTAACATATACTCATATTGTACTTCCAAAAATTCTATAATGGTGATAAACATATAAAGAAAATAAGTGATTAAAGAAACAGCCAAAGTGATAATATTTGTGTGATGATAAATGAGAGCGTGAAAAATATTAAATTGAAAATTGTATGTTGACTTTTAAAAGTCAAACTGCACAATGTTAAACATATGACCCGTAATTTAAAGTATCAAGCCAAATATGACACAATTGAAACTTAGATACTAACAAACTGAGCATCATACTCATCTCACCAGGTTCTCTTTTCTGTTTCAATCTAACTCTATAATTGTTCCATAAAAACAACTTTAAGACTTTTTAACTTTTTTAAAACATCTTCTCTTATTCAATTTAACATCAACAATATAGTTATACATATTTTTTTAACAGTCTAGCAGGAAAGTCATATACATTTATAGAACCATGTGAAATCACATCTGAGTCAATTAAAGTCAAACTTACCCTAATTCTCACGAATGGTCTATAAAATTTCTTTTTCTAATCTTTTTAAAATGAGAATACTACATTTTTCTTCAAAAACAGTCCAGCTCTCTGTACTTCTGATTATGATCACTTGAAGTATGGGATTCCAGCAATCTAACTTGGTTTGTAAGTTAGACAAACCAGATTGGGTTGTAAACAAGCCAAGACCGAAGCCAGAAACCAGATTGTTTGCAAATGAGCCGAGCGGAGCCTGCTTGGTTGTAAGCCAGCGAAGTGTAAACAAGCCAGGATCACCTCATTTATGAAATTTAGCAACTAAATAAAACAAGCATCAAATATACATGAATTAAAGAATTTTATGTAGAAAATAAGAATTTGTATCATGAACCCATAAGTATGTCAACATAAATTAACAATACCCAAATAACTTTGTAAATGCACTATGCACCGTTTGACTTCACTTGGTCAAAATAAAAGTTGTACGTTTAATTTTAACAAATTCTCTTGTATCCCTAAATTATACTTGTTCAAATATTGTTAACAAAATTTGCGATTTTGACTTTCAAAAGTCAAATTGATTTTACCATTTTGCAGTAATCTACAGCTTTAGTTTTTACTTAATCAAACTCCAACATTAAAATTATATAAAATTATACGGGTCGGGTCGGGCCAACCCATAACTTCACATGCCATAGTACTGTTTGAAATCTGAATTGCTAACAAAAATATATACAACCTGCAAAGTTTGTTACTAATGAAAAATATAACTCATATGTTATGCATATAATTAGATATATTTTTTAATGAAAGTTTGGCCCTAGCTCATTTTGTTTTGTTAACAAAAAAATATATACAACCTGCAAAGTTTGTTACTAATGCGAAATATAACTCATATGTTATGCATTTAGATATATTTTTTAATGATCGTTTTGGTCTGAGCTCATTTTGTTTGGAACCCATTTAGACCCGAACACGTTCCAACCTACTACTTGGCCTGTCCCGGTCCACAAAGTACATTTTCATGATAGAATGTAAAAAAGATGCAATCCAATTCAACCTTACTTCTAACTCTAAGGAGTCAAATGTAGCCTTTTTGGCGTTGAAAATAAAAAAAGTGTAAAATATAATAATAATAATAATAATAATAATAATAATAATAATAATAATAATATATCGTTTATAAGAAAAATCCACTTCAAAAAAAATTCTATGACTATATCAAATTCCCTTTTACAATGTAAGGCCCCGTTACCGGTAGCCCTACTTTCGTGTTGGATTTACTCATAAACGCAGTTCTAATATCAAAGTTAATTAAAAACATTCGCGGAATATAAAAACTTTAATAAAACATTTCATAACAATTCAAAACTTGTCTTAAACAACCAACTTGTCTTTCGAAAACTAAGTAATTAAAACATAACACGCCTTGAGCCTTCCGATGCCAGTCTCTTATTCAACGCCACGTGTCTCCTCAAGCGAGCTGCCTCATCCTACTCACCTGCGTGCATACTAAAAGTCAGCTACGCTGAGTGAGTTCTAGTTAATCATACATTATACAATACACACAAACTTATATTCTTTCATTCATACTTTCATACTTTCTTTTGTACTAACTTCCTTTCATATCTTACCTTATAAAGAGCATTACGCCCTACATTCCTCGAGTATTATTAGGGCTCGGTACCCTCCTTCCTCGAGTATTATTAGGGCTCGGTACCCTCCTTCCTCGAGTATTGTTAGGGCTCTGTACCCTCTTTCCTCGAATAATAGTAGGGTTCGGTTCCCTAGTTCTTGAATATTAGTAGGGTTCGATTCCCTCTTCGTTACCATACAACCATACATCATACCTCAAGTATTATTAGGGCTCGGTACCCTTTTCGTAACCATACAACCATACAACCATCCTTTCCTTCTTTTATTAACTTTATCACGTTCATACACATAAGCATACATATCATACTTACCTTAAACATAGCGTTACAACCTGACAGTACGTGCAATATCCGAAGATCGTTCACGTACCATCAAGAAATCATTCATACATTTCACATTATTCACATAAGGCATACACTTATCTCTTAGGATAAGCGTATTAACAAACATTTGAGTATGCACACAGCCCCGAAAACATAACACATAAATGGGGCTAGAAACTCACATGAATGTGGTTACGTTCACCGTTATTCGTAATCCCTTTCTTCAGTTGTGCACGGCTGACTGTATAATAAGTACACGTATCAATTAACTATCACTACTCATATCATCTTTCTAGTCTTAGCTACTACCCACAACGAACGGGGGTCCGGGGGCAGCGCCCCTGGCAGCGGGGTCTAGGGGCGGCAGCCCCTAGCAGGGTCCAAGGGGCAGAGCCCCTGGCTGGGGTCGAGCTGCCAGATCAGCTTGAAAAAATTTTATTTTCATTAACTGTCTTAACGCATTTCCTATTAGGATTTTAAGTTACTATTTTATTCACCTACTCATTCGTTAGCCCGATTCGGTACCTTAAAATGCATGTTAAGCGAACTTAAGGTTCTGCGAACTTAAGACCCGGCGAACTTAGAGTCTAGCGAACATATGGTTCAGCGAAGTTGATAAGGTAGGCGAACTTGCTTGTAGCGAACTTAACATCAAGCGAAGTTAGGTTTGGCGAAGTTAACCTTAAGCGAACATATGCCAGGCGAAGTTGTCAGGGGAGAACTTGGCTGGCGAACTTGCTTGCAAGCGAGCTTGCTTGAAGGCGAAGTTGGCTTGCAGGCGAAGTTATCCAGCATTCGCCTCTGTTCATTCGTAATCACTAGAATCACCCTCGTTTCATCAAGAAATTCTTGGATATGACGTTAACAAGTCCCGCGATCATTCCCATGGCCTTGTTCGGGTAAAACTTAGCCCGAAATGACGTAAAGTTTGGACCTTTATGGTAAAAACGTTCAATACAAGATTTACGGTTTATCCTATACGAACCGTATCTGTTTATGGGTTCATTGGATTCGTCCTAGCATCAAGTTCGTTACTTTACGTTTCGTTTAGAGCCGATCTATTATAGTTTCAAGTTTCATGGCTAACCGTCTATTAAAATATGAACTTTAAGATCGAAATCATACCTTTATGTTTTCGTTTTGGTTTCGGTTAGCTAGCTTATGAACTTTGGATCTTGTATAACTCTTGAATCACGTTTTCTTGCTCAGATTTCACCTCTCTCACGCTCGGCTGCGTATGGTGTGTGTGTTTGGAGTGTGTAGAGATTAAGATGGAATGAAATGAGGTTTAGGGTTTTATGGTGGTTTAGGAGGATACTTATATTCCCCAAGGCCCATGGACCTAAAACCCGTTACCCTTTAATCCATCTTATTTAATCCCAATCCATGATCTTTTCTTTATTTAGCATAACTTAATTATTAACACTCGATAACTAAACGCAACTTTCTTTATTTAATACTAGAATCATTTTAGGATGTTACATACAAGCATAAGTAAAAGTAGCAGCCCCCAAACACATACAAAATGACTTTTTTTGGCATATTTTTTTTTAGTCAAATGCTCTGTTTATTACTTATTTTACAAGCCTAACCCTTATAGAATCAAATGTGATGGAAATTTTTAGCATGTTTTGTTTTAGTCAAATGTTCGGTTCGTTACTTCGTTTGTAAGCCTAATCATTGTTAAATCAAATGTGACAAAATTTTTCGGCATGTTTCTTTTTAGCCAAATGTAATCAAAATTTTCAGGCGGAAAGAAGTGGATAGACATGATACTTTGCCAAGAATGACGACGATCGTACTATCCTTTGTTATACTATCAAGGACAACAAACCATTATTTATACCAAGACTATAGCAACCCCATAGTTAAGATCTTATTTCCGTACAAACTTTAACTTTCTAGCTTTATCATCCCCTTTATTTTAATCATGCAAATTTAGAACTTTGTGTTCTCAAATTATCTTTCTTTTTTAATTTTTTTTGTTTTATATGTTTTAATTGGTTTAATGAAGGATGCAATGAATTTTGTTATGTTTACAGTCGATTTGAACCAATAAATATACCTAACACATCATTTACCGTTACTTCTATGATTCCAAGGCATTCAAATCTTTAATTATATATTACCTACATGGAACTCAAAAAATATAATCATCACATGATCATTTGCTAAAAAATGTTCCTAATTCCCACTGACACATCAATCTAATGCTTCATGTATAAAAATAATAATAAACTTTAATAAGAATCCCAGCCTATTTAGTTAAATATGTGTTAGGTATGTTAAAATCATTTAATAATTTATGACTCACTACCAGCAAGAAAGATGAATTCCTAAACCAACCAACTGCAAAGTTTGAAGACTTCCCATCATGTACACAACTAAATAATACGGTCTGATTAATTTAGGCCAAAATTCATAACGATTAACTTCAAGAACGACATGCAGCAATCCAAATATATGAAACTACTGCTCTAAATTATTATAAACTGAAATAATAAACTAACAAATATCATCCCTAACATCATGCATGTAAATATCACATCCTTGAATATAACCTACTATGTATCATTTGAAGTTGTAATAATAAGATGCCCAAATGTTTAAACAAATATAGTTTAACTAGTTTGAGCCCCGTGTATTACACGGGAAATTGATAAAATTTTAAAATTAGAACGTTAATCAAAATACGACAAAACAATTATCATATATTGTTAATAAAATTACAATTTATATTAAAATGATAGGAATTACTAAAGAAACATTACGTAAATATTACTAATAAGAAAAAATTTCCTTATACGCTACGTTTGCGGTTGTGTTGGTCAATATACCTAGTTTATCAATAATCAAAATTTTTAGTCAATGCCTGCTGTATATCTTGACAAAGCGATGTATAGATGTCCATGTGAAAACACGGATTCTTTCAAGTACAAGCCAACCATAAATAATAAAACAAGATTATGTATTAAATCTTAATCTTAAATATATATATATATATAAGCGAAACCTCCTTAAATTCTCTTAATCCACCAGATTGCTTTATTTGTAAATGAATGTTTCTCATTCATTCAAACCGAATTCACGGGCATGGGTATCACCAAACCCAGATAGCCTTTTAAACAGGTTATAACATCTCATTATATTAAAAATTAATCTCATCAAATATTTATATGAAAATCCTCTAAAATAGAAATATACTAAAAATTAGTATCCATTTTTTAAGATATTATTTATAATTAAGAAACAATTTTATAGTAAAAAAACGGGTCATAGATCTCACCAAACCCATATAGCTTTTAACCGGGTTATAACATCTCATTTATTTGTGTACTCTTTCATCATCAAATCCTAAGTATATTAATAACTTTCTTACAATAAATAATATTAAGATCCAAAAAAATATATTAATATTAGAAATGAATAATAAAAAACAACCTCGTATTACAGAGAATAAAAGCTAGTTATATATATGATAGCTAAGAACAAAACTTCATGATTCTAGCTTTCCAAAATAAACCAAAAGAGTAAATTTAAATGGTTAGTATATGGATAAACAAATTTATGAGAATGTAGTCAATGCATATAATAAAATTTTAAAGGAATAAAGTATTTTAATTGTCTTTTATTTTATATTCCTGAAAATACTAAAAAAAATAATAAAAAATAATCTTTCGACCACTTCTATCCCATTTGGCATGTTCTTTTTCTATAGCTAAATTGTTTCATTTTATTACGTTAAAATATAAAAAAGAAAAAAAAGAAATAAATAAATAAACATTAGCACACTTGCTTTATAATATAAGAATAAAACTATTTTGGGTTGGGTAATGACCCACATGAGATCCAAATAACAAATGGGTTTAAAATAGTGAGGATGATTGAGAGAGTGACAAGTGGCATATAATGGTATTCTTTTATTAGAGTAGTAGATGATTAATAATATCCTTAAAGTCATATTAATATAAATAACTCATCATTTTATATATTCATTCATGAAATGAAACTCCCACTCCATAAACTTACCAATTAACACTTGCATTGAACTTCAACATTTCAATCGCCAATTAAATGGCAATTGAGTTACAAAAATACCTCCCCTTATTTAATCTACACTATATAACTTATTATTATCTTCACTTTCCTCCAACATCTATATTCCTTCCTTGCACCACTACATCCCACGGATATGGACTACTTACATCTCGACATCATAATTTTCTACATACTAACACGCTTGGATGCCATCGAAGTTGTTAAATGTAGGTTTGTGTGCAAGCAATGGCGTGACATCATTTTGGGATAAACAACTTTCAGTGACGTAAAATGCGTACTAACAACCTAAATTGTGTATGAAAATAATTGTTGTCATTTAATTCTAATTCTAGTATGGTTCCTTTTGATTTCAAATTTTCACGTAGCTTCTTTCTAAACTCACATCTAAATGTTGTCTTAATTATTTACACTTTTGTCGTAGGTCATGCATGGACATCAAGAGTGAGAAGTTTGGTTATAAGGAGTGGGACTATGTAGGGGGTGTTGGTGAATATGAAGCTGTTATTGAATGCATGTATCAATATAGATATTAAGTTGTGAGTAAATGGAGTGTGGGTTTCATTTTTTTTGAATATGTATGTAGGAAAATAAATTGATGAGTTATTATAATTAACTAGTATTTATACCCGCGCGTGTTGCGGCGCAAAAAAATTTTTCATGAATTTTAGTAAGATCAGGGCGATAGTATAAAAGCGTATTATATGGATACCAATAGTTGTCTGCTCCGGGGGTTGTGACTGATCAAACGTAGTTAACAACAAAGATTTGTGGTTATTTACCATAGTATTGTTACAGGGAGTTGCATAGTTACAAAAGAATGACTAAATATTGCCATGTGTAAATAGTATTGCAAACACAGATTTAAGATTAATATAATCTAGAGTAATCCAAAAACCTTATATGTTCTTATCATCCTACTTATATGACCTTGTCTCCATGCCACCACTTGTACCAGATTAACTCTCACAACTACAACAACATAGGTAATCAATTTTAAAAAATAAACTTAAAATCCATATTCACTATCACACATGAAAAAAAGTAATCAAATATGTCATGTTTTACCTTTAAATCTCTGTCCAGACGAAGTCAGATGCTTAGCGTCATCAAGATCAATGTATTACCAACATCAAAATAACTCCATCCTGTAGAGCATATAAAACTTACAAATCTAAAATGACTAAATTATCCGCTATCTCATCAATTAGAACAATACATAAATATCTCACGTACGAAAAGTACTAATTAGCATCTTCACTCTTATAATGTAAAACAGAACCGTGTATCCTATAAGGACTTTGCAGGTTGTTTTATAATTTAACACATATACATATATGGACAACAAACCTAGTTAACAACGAATTTCTCCTCTGCAAGACTCAGTGGGGCTATTAATATAGTAAGAAACCTATTTTGGTTTCCATAGACAATGTCTATGAAAGGACGACCACCAACCTGAAAAAATAATATGTGTATTGTAGTTTATTTAATTTTAACCAACCACAATGCGCTTTTTGAAATATACTTGGTACTTTGATGAATCACATTCAAAATGTCTTTTTGTTTCTTTAGCTGAACCAACTGGTTTATTCATCTCTTGTATGAACATTTACATAAACACAGACTTTTGAGATATCAAATATTGCAATAGCACAATTTCTCAATTGTAAATTTAATTCAAATGACAGATATAAGGAATTAATTTAAGGACCTACTATGTCCAAATATTTGAATTCCAATAGCAAACTGAAGTGCCCTAGCTTTCCTACTATCAGGGTCATACAAATCAAATATATTAAATTAACAACCAAATTACTAAAAGTATTCTGCCCAAATCATGTAACCTAAGTAACCAATATTCTTGTATTTACCCTATTTCCCCAAATACAATAAGAAATGAATTTGAATCAAAGATCATATCTGATTAAAGGTTTAATAATCAGGATTAAAACCCCTAATTTCCCCAAATCACATAAGCAGTAGAATAAATAACAAAATTATGTTGTGTGCTCAGCACTTTAAATTCCTCCAAACAAAAGGTTTAATTGGATTTAAATATGAAGAACATACCCACGACTACAGCTGTGTTTCAAATCCGACCCTCCGTTATCTTCTCTGATCGCCTCCACCGAAACCCTAGAAAATGCACCGAGATAGACGCAGGCGATGAGGGACCTGTGATGTCATGTGAGGTAACTACCATTTGCTGTTAAGACTTGTACAGTCTGTAAAGAAATGAGGACCTTTGATGAGTAGTGTAGTAACGTGAGATAAATTACAACGAATAATTTGATACAAATAAAAAAAGATAATTAAGTTTCTTTATATTATGTAAAAAAATGTATTACAAATATAGTCATTTTATATCATCAAATTATTTGAATTTTAAATCGAGAATGAGTTGTTCTACCATCGGTATACAATAATGAAGCAATGCCACTGGAATCAACATTTAAAACAATGAGGCTTTTCGATGTGAAAGATGTAGCAAAAGTCTATCACAAAAATGTTATATGTTCCATACCCAACCATAGACAAAAAAGACACCAGATGCACCTTTTTAAACAACTTTCATGTTATCTTTATAAACACATTGTTGTTCAACTATAACAACAGTCTTATAATAAATTTATAAAACGAAAAATTTGTCTATGATTTTTAAGACTAAATATTTATAAAAAATAAAAATTATTATAACTTTCTTATAAAGATGTCTCAGAAAATTGAATGTTAATGTTCTTTTAAAAGATTAACTCTTTTATAATATATTTATGACACATAATTATTATATTAATATTTTTTTTTATATTAAGTATGCTTAGAATATAATTTATGTCATTAATAATTCAATTAATATTGTATGCTAAATTTATAATCAATACTATATTTAGAACCAAGATTTTTTTTCTTTTCCATCAATAAAAGAAATTTTTGGAGGGAATTTGATAGTGAGAATCAAACACAGAATGTCATGTGTCCAGAATTATTTTCTTTTATTAGTATAGGTAGATATGTGTTTAATAGTGGTTATAATTTCTTAGAATGAGGGTAAAGGTGTGTTTACAGTTGGGTATAATGGGTGTGAAATGGATATATTCTTCATTAATTATGATTTAAGTATAGGTAATTCACATAGGGGGAACTACCGGACTACTGGAGCGGTGGGTGGGACGTTGTTTTTTTTTTGAACGGCCAACTAAGTAACGCCGGGTACCCCGTACGCGCCCCCCATTGGCTAAAGGTAGCTCGAGCCGGCCATTAGTCCGGACGGACGGAGCCCCTAGCGGTCCACCTGTTGAGGGATTCACCGGATAAAACCCGACCCCCACGCCCGCCAAACGGCACGACAACGAGGAGCCGGTAAAACCGGGTGAGATCAGGACTCGAACCCTGGCAAGCCAGGGTCATCCCTCATATCTCCCATATAAGTTGGTGGTAGTGAGGTTTGATCCCTCTACCTCTCACTTGTAAAGTGAGTGCTCTACCATTGAGTCACAACCAACTTAAGGGTGGGACGTTGTTGAAGTGAGAATATTTCAACCGGAAAGCCTTTAAAAATGAAAAATAAATCATGGAAATCAAAAGGATACTGAATATGACTAAGCACGGAGAAACCAGTATTCACATGGTAATTTTTTGGTTTCATAAGAAAGAGACATGGTAGACTTTTAAATAAAGCAAATTTACGTATCTTTCTTTATATCTTTTGTAATTTACTATGGTATAAAACTGTCAACTTGCAAGTGGCGACAAATTGGGTACTACTTCACATGAGGTACAAAGTGGTTGGTGGTGGTGATTTACCGGTAAGTTGACACGCCTCGTCGGCGGTAAGTAAGGCGGCGAAGCCATTAATGCTATGTTTATATAGCTATAAAGGAGGAAGAGTTTTGATGGTTAATCAAGTGAGCAATGTAAACCATCAATCCTCGTGCAATTTATGATTAATATATATTTAATCAACTTAATATTTTGGAGGTTTTTAATTGTTATTGTTTAATTAGGTACTCACCAGTGCATAATGTTAGGAGACCATGGGAGCAATCTAATGATCGCTCTCGTCAATATCCTCCCACCTTATTGTTGACAGCCGATGACGCTGACAAGGTTGTGCACTTGCACACCTTGAAATTTTTGGCCGTACGTATTTCATTTTCGTGTCTATATGGTTGTTGGAATAATATATAGGTTACCAACTTTAGTTAAAAAAACAAACAAGCTAGTATATATAAGCTAACAAAGTTAATAGAAACATAAGTAGTAACATATTTAAACCATAGACCTTTGTTCGGCAAGTCTATAAATAATAGTATTAATAACCCGGTGAATGAATTCGTGAAAGGTCTTTTCATATGAAATCCCTAATTTTTACTTTCCAAAATATTTTTATTAAATTTTCACAAACGTGATAGTTATTTTCAAATTCATGTTAGTTGTGTATTTAAACAGTTTTTATATGGTAATTTTGTCAAATTTGCTTTTATTGTTCCATTAATCTCAATATTGGTAACATGGTCACTAATGTTTCTTTAAGAACTCTTATTATTATTTCATTATAACAGTGTGGATCAAATAAAGATAGAATTTTTTTTTTCATGTAAACATTTTTTTTAGTTCAGGACAAAAAATACTTAAAAGCAATAAAAATTCTAACTACGAACTATAAACTTTTTAGTTAATTATTGTTGGTCCCAAGCACGAGTAAATGAGAATGCCTTATATAAAAAGGTTTTTGAATTGGCCTCAACTTTTTTGTTAGCTTGAGGCCTTCAAAAACCTTGGGGTTTCAATCAACAAGCAAGATGGCCTAATTTTATACACATTTTTTTTGCATAATATAAATATAGGGTGAAGTTAAAGTGACAACTTTAATCTTTTCATACATATTGTATTATCCATCGATTTTACAAATTTCCAACACTACCAAAAGTGGTTTTACAAATTTCCAACACTACCAAAAGTGTGCTTAGTTTAGCCCGAACTTTACACTATTCCGAACTTTACACTATCATCTTTTTCCTTAGCCCAAATCGCCTCAACTTTTGCTTATTACATCATTCTAACCTTGAGAAATAGTGTATAGAGGGTATGATAAGTGGAGAAAAGGGAGGTTGTTATTCATTGGTATGTATGTATGTTTATGTAATAGAAGCACAATAATGCACTATATATATGCTAACAAAGTTCATAGAAACATAATGACACATGAGAGTTAAGAATGTGGATAGTCACCATAATAATGATAATAATAATGTATAATAATAACACATGTAAACCATAAGTTTTTGTTTTCTAAAGGATTGAAGAGTAATGTCTCAAAAATTGAAGCTTCATAATGTTGTACTAAGAGCTTTAAGAGTTGATGGATAAATTGACAAATTACTTTTGTTGCCCTATTATGAAATATCGGTTTTGTCCCTCGCACACAATTATGAAAAGACGTTTGTGCCCATTACTCTTCCTTTATATATAATATAGATAAGGACAGTTTTGTAAATTATAGGATGTTGTTAGTAGTGGTTGTGAGTATATGAAAGAAAAAAAATATTTTGTTAGAAAGTTAAATGGAAAATTCCCTAAATTGCCCATTTGAAGTGAGAGAAAATTAAAATGACTCATTAGTTTTCAATATTCTCAAAATGGACCAATAGATTTGGGCTGGGTGACGGGATTTAAAAAGATTTGAATCATGTCTGCTTCATTCAAATTTTAAAGTGAAACCCGTATTTCTCGTTCAAATTATTAATAATTTCGTATTTCTAGTCCAAATTTTAAGAAAAATATTTTGTCCTCTTCTCTAACATTTTTTCTCTCTCCTTCAACCTCTCTTTTTTTCTACATCATCATCATCTTCTTCTTCTTTTTCATCATCTCCGACGATTTTTGGTTTTCGAAGAGTCCGAGGAGAAAGATTTCGATGAAAACAGAATGGCTTAATTGTCAATTTCGTCATCTTCATCACTACTACAGAAATCATAGTAATAATTATCGGGCACCGATGAGAAATCTTGGAACTTGACCATTTTTTGTTGATGGGTTTTCTTTTTCTTGCCGGTAGGGCTGGCTCGAGAAAGTAAAAAAAAAATTTGGGCCGAAGGAGAAATCTTTTTTAGGCCTCAAGTAAAAGAAGAATTTTGTTGGGTTTAAACAATTTAATTTTTATATGGAATTACTTGGTTATAATTGGGTTGTGTAAATTTTTTTTGTATAAAAGTAAGTTTAAACATGCCTCAAATGAGAGTAGAACCCATAACCTTTGGATTGAAAGTAATACCCTTTGCCACTAAAACCAAGCTAGTGATTATGTAATTGAGTTTAAACATTAAATATACATACTGTTTTGATAATAATACATATAATTCTTTAAAAAAAATTCGGATGATGATGAAGATGAGGAAGAAAAAAAAGAAGAGAGAAGTTGAAGGAGAGAAAAAAATGTTAGAGAATATGACAAAACTTTTTTCTCAAAATTTGAACTCGAAAGACGAAATTATTTAACATTTGAATGAGAAAGACATGATTCACTTTAAATTTGGACGATGCATACGAGATTCAAATCTTTTTAAATCCCATCACTCCAGTCCAAATTTCTTGGTCCATTTTGAAAATATTAATGATTAATGAGTCATTTCAATTTCTATATCTTCAAATTGTCTATTTAGATAATTTTCCCTTAAATTTAAGAATACACTATTCAAACATGCAACTTTTTAATACTTTTTAAATTGATTGTGAATAGTAGAGAAAGAAAGTTAATAATAAAGATATAAAATTTATTATTTAATTGATAAAAACTATAGTGATTTATATATAGAGAAACAGAAAATAAGATCTGAATGCTCTTAGGGGGTGTTTGTTTTTTCTTCAAACATCTTCAAGGGAGCTAATGTCTGCACGCGCGCAGACATTACCCTTGAAGACTGTTTGTTTTTTTTCTTAAAACAGATCTTAAGTTATCTTCTTTCATCTTAAAAGAAAAGCAAAGAAATCTTGCTTAAAACATCTTCGCAAAAAAATCATACTCTTATCCCTTTGAAGCCACCCTCTCATCCACTCCTCCCACCACCGTCCGCCACCACCACCCACCGTACGCCACCACCACCATCCCCCACTGCCACCGTCCACCACCATCCACCGCCACTACCCACCGTCCGCCGCCACTACCAGCATCCACCACCACTACCCATCGTCCGCCACCACCACCACCACCACCATCCATCACAGCCACCACCAATCACCACCGTCCACCACCCACCACAACCGTTCATCACCACCACCACCCACTGTCGGACGCCATCACCGTCAACTACCACCGTCCACCACCCACCAAAACAATCCATTACCACCACCCACTGTCCACCACCACCATCCATCGCCACTACCCACCGTCCGCCGCCACAATTTTATTATTATATTTTCTATGTAACTTGAATAAATGACTTCTATCTTGTGAGATAAGTTTGACAGTTACGCAGACAGTATCAGCTTATAAAAACAAACAGTCTTATATTTTCAGCTTGCAGATCTTCAGACCACATCTTCAGTTGCAGACATGAAAACAGATGAAATCAGCTTGCAGACAGTTTATGTCTGCAAAAACAAACAGCACCTTAAAGAGTACAAGATTCACAAAACATTTAAAAGAAAATAACTATATTTTGTTACACAATCATCGTAACAACCATGTGTGATGCAAAAGTTTTAGTTAAAAAAAAAGGGAAGATTCCCAATTTCTCAAGAGAGAGAGTTTTAAAACATCCTTCCATTTTGTAATATTTTCAAAAGATCCATTCAAACTCGTTAGTGGAGACGAGTTTTGAATCAAATCCATCTTTCCAAACAAGTTTTGTTTGAACCAATCAAAACCAACCACATGTTCCAAATCTATCTTCGCCGTCAAGTTTTGTCCGAAATCCGTCTTGGACGACCGAACTTATCCGTCTTCGCCGGCAAGTTTTAATCTAAATCCGTCTTAGACAACCACTCTTAGTTATTCTTTTATATTTAATATTTAATTATCATAACTAATTTTACTAATATTTAGTTTTTCTTTTATAACTTTTAAAACATAAGGTTTTACAAAATTTCAAATATACTACTGAGACGGGCTTAATTTCATTGAATATTTTGATATAAATTTGGCATGACTTGGTTTTGAGTAAATTTTATATCGGCACGTAGATAAAAATAAGCAAGTCTCAATATATTCGAAATTTTGTAAAACTTTATATTTTAAAAGTTATAAAAGTAAAACAAAATAAGAGTAAAATTAAGTATAATAATTAAATATTAAAGAAAAGGGAATAACTAAGTTTGTTCGTCGAAGACGGATTTCGATCAAAGACTTCCGGCAAAGACAGATAAGTTTGGTCGTCCAAGACGGATCTCGATAAAAACTTGTCACTGAAGACGGATTTGGAACACGTGGTTCGTTTGGATTGGTTTAAACAAAACTCATATGCAAATACGGATTTGGTTCAAAACTTGTCTCTTCCAACGGGTTTTGACGGATCTTTTTGGAATATTATAAAAAAAGAATTACAGTTTGAGATTCCCTCTCTCTATCTCTCTCTCTCCCTCTCCAAATGAGACATTTTGAGAATTTTTCAATAACTAATTAAACCACAAAATATGTGTAATGTTTTAGTCAAGTTTTTTACTTAATATTTTTTTTTTCATTTTACGTTTAATTTTTTTTAATTAATTTTTCGTTTATAAAAATGTGAGTGAAGATAACTTGATTATTTGAAATTGGATGTGGCGCCACATTTTCTCCCTTGATATCATTAATAGGCTAGCGTCCGAAAGGGCACAACACCTTTTAGCGCCCTTATCTTGCGCTAGTATAATGGTGTTTGGTGATATACAAGCTGATGCGGAGTGGGGTTTAATGTCCATCACACACCGTCTAAGTATATCATTGACTATAATAATAAAATGCATGTTTTTGAGTTTCATTAAAAGGAAAAAAGAAAAGTGTAAGACCCCGTTACCGGTAGCCCTACTTTAACGTTGGATTTACTCATAAGCGCAGTTCTAAATATCAGAGTTAACAAAAACTTTCGCGGAATAATAAAACTTCAACCATAACATTTTACATAACCATCAATTCATGTCTTATAAAACATTCGTAGTCAATTAAAACAAAACATAGTCTTTAAAACATCACAACATTTCTTCGAGATGCCAGTATCTTCGATTTCCATGCCATGTGTCTTCAGTCACGCGAGCTGCTTCAACCTATTTGCCTGCGTGCATACTAAAAGTCAGCTATGCTGAGTGAGTTCTAGTTAATCACATAACTTACTTTTCATACGCATATACGTGCCCGAAGGTACGCATTACAACATATCAAGATCAGCATTCGTCCATACACATTCATATCTAACCATACATTATAAAGGGCGTTTCACCCTACATACCTCGGATATTTTTAGGGTCTGGTACCCTCCATCCTCGGATATTATTAGGGTCCGGTCACCCTTCATCCTCGGATATTATTAGGGTCCGGTCACCCTTCATCCTCGGATATTATTAGGGTCCGGTACCCTTCATCCTCGGATATTATTAGGGTCCGGTACCCTTTCTTCCATAGCTTCACACTATACCTGTCCTTAAATATTTTTTTTGACAATACGTGCAATCTCCGAAGAGCGTTCACGTACCATTAACTTATCATACGTACATTATGCATACATCATAAATATTCATACATGCATCTTATTTTACATCATATATAGCAATCACGTCTTTAGCTACCACCTGACGATACATGCAATATCCGAAGATCGTTCACGCAGCGTCAAACAATCATCATACATACATCATACAAGGCATACACTTACCACTTAAGGTAAGTGTAGTAACTATCACATCGAGTATGCACACAGCCCCGAAAACATAACAAGGAAGTGGGGCAAGAAACTCACCACAATGCGGTTGCTTTCACCGTTTACGGTTATTCCCTTCTTGAGTTGTGCACGACTAACTGTATAATAATTATACGTTTCAGTAAACTATTACTACACATATCGCCTTCTAGTTTAATTATTACCCTCAACGAACGGGGGGTCCGGGGGCAGCGCCCCTGGCAGCGGGGTTCTAGGGGCGGCAGCCCCTAGCGGGGTCCAATGGGCAGAGCCCCTGACTACGGTTAAGCTGCCAGGTCACATTGGAAAAATTTTATTTTCATTAACTGTCTTAACACATTTTCCATTAGCATTTTGAATCATTGAATAATATGCTACTTACAAGTTCAAGGGCTTATTTGTAATTAAATCATTCTTTTCTAAGTCCAGGGACCATTCTGTCATTCTGTTAAACTTCTAATTCGTTACTTATCCTTAACGAACTGACTTGCCATGACGAACTGGTTCTTGTAACGAATTGGAACCTTTAACGAACTGGTTACTTACACGAATTGGAATTTTAACAAACTGGACTCTTAACGAATCAGTCTGTGTAGCGAACCAGTCCAAGTAGCGAATTGGACCTTCTAATTCGTTATCTCCTTTAACGAACTGGTCATAACGAATCAAGGGTAATTCGTTACCCTTTTCCCTTAACGAATTGGAAACGAACTACAACTAGTTCGTTAATCTTTCCTTAGCGAATCAGTTGGCGAATTACCTCTAATTCGCTAGTTATTCCTTAACGAACTAGGGTTAGGTCAGATTTGTCAGAACATTCCCTGACAACCTCGTACACGTTTTTCCGGCACCGCCTTTCCGGCATCGCCATTGCCGGAAAACTCTCCGGAAAAACGTATATTCACCGTTTTACACCGTTTTTCATCGTTTTTCGTCCCGTTCGATCCATATCTGAGCTAGGGTGACCCCTAAGCTCATATTAGGTTCAGTTTATACCCGATTCCACCCGGATCTCATGACTTAAACGGTTTAACGGTGTCGGCTCTTCGTTTCATGATTATATCTAACGGATTTAAGCTCAAACAATAAAATACTATCATTACCTCGGGTCGGTTCTCGGTTTCCTTCTTGATATCGGTTTAGAGAGAGAGAGAACTAGAGAGAGAATCTTAAGTGTGTGTTTTGGATGGTGTAAGGGATATGTGTAAATGAATTAAATGGAGGATCAATGGTATATATATTTTTGATCATGGGCTTAAGCCCATGGTCTTTCCTTCATTCCTCCATAACCCAAGTCCATAACCCATATCCATTTACCCAACACAAGTCCATCTCGTATTCTATTAACCGATAACGACCCGCTATAAAATAAACGAACTTTATTTTATTAATATAACCGAAAGTAGGATGTTACAAAAAGAAAGGAAAAACAAATAAGGGAAATGAATTGTAAAATGGGAGGATTTACTTTCTAAATTGAAAAGAAATTGAAGGAAAAGGAAATGAAGTGAAAATGAAAAGAAAAATAAAGGAAAAACTTTCCTTTATAATCCAACTATTCGATTTAAGGGGCGGTGCTCCCTTGCCTACTTGCTCTACTTGGGTGTTACTCGTGCCATCTAAGTAAACCATCCAACTCACCCTTATCTATATCTATATGTAAGGCCCTATTTCTGGCGCCCTACATTGGCGTTGGATTTACTTATAAACACAGTTCTAAATATCAGAGTTAAATTAAACTTTCGCGGAATCAATAAAACTTCAATCGTTCGTTACAGGACATCAAACCTGTCTTTAAAAACATAACATAAAAATATTTTATTTAAACATCATGACAAATCTTTAGATGCCAGTCTCGTTAGTCCTGCAATGTGTCTCCCTCAGGCTAGCTGCTTTAGCTTATTTACCTGCGTGCATACTAAAAGTCAGCTACGCTGAGTGAGTTATAGTTACTCAGATAACAAATAATACATTCATATACTATACATACGCATCCGAAGATTCATATTATATACTTAACCTGCTTATCTTTCTTTCGTGCATACGTAATATATAACTTCTTTTTTTTCTTTCTTTCTTTCATACTTTACATTTATTCATATTTTACATACTTATACGTTTTAAGGAGCATTACGCCCTACTGCCTCGAGAATTATTAGGGCTCAATCCCTTTTCTTCCTCAGATATTAATAGGGTCCGGTCCCTTCTTCCTCGGATTAGTAGGGTCCGGTCCCTTCTTCCTAGAGTATTATTAGGACTAGGTCCCTTTCTTCCATACCTAACCATTCTTTTATGTTTCTCTCTTTTTCACTCACAACCACTTTCAACAAATATTAAAAATTTATAAGGGCTGAACAGTAGCTTTTCAAATATACAGAAAAATCATTGCATTTTCTATTTCATTTACTCATAACACCTAAAATCACTCCCTAAATTATAAAACTCAACTCACCAAATTTAATGGTTTAAATGTGAATGCTCTAACACTTGATGTATTAATTTACTTTTAAGTAATAATAATTCTTTTAAAGAATAAAATTGACTTCATTACATTAAGTAATGCATATTTAATTCCTTACATTATTTAATACAACAATTTAGTGTTATTATTTAGACAATAATATAATCAATATTTAAGACAAGTCGAATTAAATTTAACTTTTATGAACCTATTAGTGAGAAAGGGACACTTATGGGTACCACTAATGCACTACCCATTCCTGCATATCATCTCATTTCTACCCTTATTATTCATAAACTACAAAATCATTGGTAACATATACCAGCAAATACTATAGAACTTTTTGTTTGTTTTTTTGATTTTCTAAGTGTAATAAATGACAAAAATGAATCTAGTTTATAAAGCAAACCTTTGCCTTAAAATGAAATCACATACTCTACCCATATTGCTGCCCCGTCCTATAAAGCAAGTTTTGTCATTTTTAAAAAACACAAATGAAGAAAAGCAAAAGAATAATAATAAAAAAGAAAAATAACTAAGAAAAGACTTTGAGAAAGAGAAAGAGAAAGAGAAAGAGAAAGAGAAAGAGAAAGAGAAGAGGTGTGAGAAGAGTGACGAGAGAGAAAGAGAAAGAGAAAGAGAAAGAGAAAGAGAACCGACCCTTTTTACTTTGCTGTGGAAACCTTTTTTCTGATTGTCTTGTATTTGTAAGGCTTCCAAGTCTCCACACACTTTATCTCTTTCTTCTTCTTATTCACATCCACTCTCTCTCTACATCTACTAAATTCAAGAAAACCCTCTTTATATTTCTTTACTCTCTCTCTTCAAGCTCATGATCCAAAACCAAAAGTCAAGCATGCAGCATATACCTCTCTCTCTTTCTCTTCCTCTCTCTCTCTAGGGTTCCATAAACAGATAAGAGTGAGAGAACCAAAAACACACACACACCCATTTTCTTGAAAACCCTTTATTTAAAATCATCCAACACTCTTTGTTCTTGATGGATTTGTAACATTTGTTTGATGATATCCACAAAGAGTTGAATCTTTGAACTGGGGTTATTAGGGTTTTCATTCAAAAAACAGCAATAATATTATTATTATTATCTGATGAGTTTTGGGGGTTTTCTTGATAACAGTCACGGCGGCGACGGCGGTGGCATCCCTTATAATATGCGCGTCGGTGCTATCTCTCAACCGTACTCCAAATCAATGTTCTCTTCACCCGGCCTCTCACTTGCTCTTGTAATAATAATAATATTATTATCATTCTTTAAACCACATCAAATCATACTTTTATTTCTTTTTTCTTTTTTTTACTTTTAACTGATTTGTTTTTTTGTTATTAATTGTTTAGCAAACGTCTATGGAGGGTGGTGGCGGTGGTGAGATTGGAAGAATGCCGGAAAGTTATGAGGGTGGTAGTGGTGGCGGTGGCGGTGGCGGTGGTAGAAGGAGCCGTGAAGAAGAGCATGAGAGTAAGTCCGGTAGTGATAATATGGACGTTGGTGGCTCCGGTGATGATCCTGATGGAGATGATGGTAAACCACCGAGAAAGAAAAGATATCACCGTCATACACCGCAACAAATTCAAGAACTTGAAGCGTAATAATATTAGCTTTCATAACATAAAATGTTATTATTATTATTTTTTTATTAATTTGTTACGAAAATTAATTATTATTATTTTTTATTGTTTTTAAAGATTGTTTAAAGAGTGTCCTCATCCTGATGATAAACAACGTTTGGAGCTTAGCAGAAGATTATGTTTAGAGACACGACAGGTTAAGTTTTGGTTTCAGAATCGTCGTACCCAGATGAAAGTAAGTGGAAATAATCAATCTTTTTGATGTTTTTAATGATAATATTATGAAAAAGAATTTAAATATTTAATGTTGAAACTTTTGATTTAATTAGACACAATTAGAGCGGCACGAAAACTCGATCCTCCGGCAAGAAAACGATAAGCTTCGAGCGGAAAACATGTCGATTCGGGAGGCAATGCGGAGCCCTAGCTGCACCAATTGCGGCGGTCCAGCGATGATTGGTGATATCTCGTTGGAGGAACAGCATTTAAGGATTGAGAATGCGAGATTAAAAGACGAGTTAGAGCGCGTGTGCGCTCTTGCCGGGAAATTTATTGGTCGCCCGGTATCCGCTATGCCAAACTCGAGTTTGGAGCTTGGAGTTGGTGGACACCAGTTCCACCAACTCCAAGGCGGAGTAAGTGGCGGGATGGTTGGATCAACCACCTCGCCACTACCACTAGGACCGCCTGATTTCGGTGTCGGGATTTCTAGCGCGTCATCAGTTGGACCGCCAAGAGGAAGTAACAATGTCATGGGGATTGATCATTCTCTTGAGCGGTCAATGTACCTCGAGCTTGCGTTAGCCGCTATGGATGAGTTGGTTAAGTTAGCCCAAACCGACGAGCCGGTTTGGCTCCAGTCGTTGGACACGGGCCGTGAGGTGATGAACCATAACGAGTATGCTAGAATCTTTACTCCGTGTATCGGGCTAAAACCGAATGATTTTGTTTCCGAGGCTACACGAGAGAGTGGGACAGTGATCATCAATAGCCTGGCTCTAGTTGAAACCCTAATGGATTCGGTAATTTCTCGTTAATCTTGATTATTATTAACTATTATTCGTTACGAGTTATAATTGATTCTTGTTTATTGTTTTGCTTAGAACAAATGGGCAGAAATGTTTCCATGTATGATTGCTAGAACATCAACATTAGATGTGATTGCAAATGGGATGGGAGGAACAAGAAATGGTGCCCTTCAATTGGTAATATTCGGTTCAAAATCCCGTTTATTTTTTCGTTATTTACAATCGTTTTATTAACCGAAACATGTTTTAGATGCACGCCGAGCTGCAAGTTCTTTCACCGTTGGTCCCGGTCCGGGAGGTCAACTTTCTTCGGTATTGCAAGCAACATGCGGAGGGCGTGTGGGCGGTGGTTGACGTGTCAGTTGATACGATTCGGGACGGTCAACCGGGTTTTTTGACTTGTAGAAGGCTTCCTTCCGGTTGTGTTGTTCAAGATATGCCTAATGGTTACTCTAAGGTATAAACTTGACTCTTTAGTCAACTTTTGACTTTGAAATTTTATATTGATGTTCATATTTGTTTTTAGCTTTGAACGAGTCATGTGATTGATATACGACTATCTATAGCATAATTTGGTTAAAACTTAAAATCAATCGGTTTGATGTTAAAAGTCAAAGTTTGAAACTTCTTTAGCATTTATGGAGTTTAACAAGTAGGTGTGCTTGCCTGACTTTAATGAGTTTGTTGTCACACCTCTTCTCTTAAAACCTTAACACTTGCTTCCGAAACATGAATGCTTACATAAATATAGTAATGTACAACTTTAAATGCACTTCTTACATTTTAGTAAACATAATTTACCATCTTTGATGCTTACATATGTGCATGTAACTTACACAATCTTCATACTATTATATGTTTATTATTATTTTTTTTTCGAGATTTAATGTTATCAAATTTGCCAGGGTGTAGTTTCATTTCTAAAAAAAGTTCTTAGACTCGAGTCGCCACTCTTGTTGACAAGATTCATTTTTACATGAATTTTATAACGCGAAAACGAACCTTCTCAAATGCTGTTTTATTCAATTTAGATGCTGTTTTTGGCTTATCAATGCATATGTACTCCTTGAATCAAGCATATGGAATCAGATTCAAATACTTTATATTATATCATGCAGCTGTGATATATAATATACAACAGAAACATCTAACAACTCGATTTCCCGCGCATTGTGACATATTTATTATTCAGATCGCGATGATCCCGATCACTTTTAGTAGTTAATATCATCGTTGGTATAAAACAATTGTTTTGATGTTTCTGTTCCAAGTTTTCTGAGTTTTTTTCGGGTCCTATTCGATCCTGTTTGACCATTTTCATGTCATTTGTTCTTATTTTATTTGCATCAATCTTTGTGAAAATAATAAAAGTATTGTCATTTTCTGGTGTAGGAGAATTGATTGTACTGTTTCATGAATATACTATTGTCCATTGAGCCCGTTTCCAAGATTTGTCTTCTATTATTGATTTTAACTTATTTAATTCAAGAATCACTTTAATTTATTATTTAAAGTTATTACTTCTTTTCTTAAACGTTTTATATTAAAAAACACTGACTAGCAAGATGTTAGACGCGCTAGAAAGAAAAATAATCCAACCACTCTACCTTAGTTAATCTGTCTTTTTATGGTGTATATATTTTTTAATAAAAATGGTTTGTTAATGTATCGTCCTTTTTAGGTTACGTGGGTTGAGCATGCTGAATACGATGAAAGTGTGGTTCATGAGCTTTACCGACCGTTGATTCGAGCCGGGATGGGCTTCGGTGCACAAAGATGGGTGGCCGCCCTCCAACGACAATGCGAGTGCCTCGCCATTATTATGTCCTCTGCGGCCCCCACTCGAGATCACACCGGTATACATTTTTTTATTATGGTAGAAATACAACTTTATATGCATGTGATACAACTTGTGATACATTATTGTGTTGTATATGTAGCAATAACTTCAAGCGGTCGGAAAAGCATGTTAAAACTAGCACAGCGAATGACGGATAACTTTTGTGCGGGTGTTTGCGCGTCCACGGTTTATAAGTGGAACAAATTGTGTGCAACTAATGTTGATGAGGATGTTCGGGTTATGACCCGACAAAGTGTTGATGATCCGGGTGAGCCTCCGGGTGTTGTTTTAAGCGCGGCTACCTCGGTTTGGTTGCCCGTGTCTCCTCAACGACTGTTTGACTTTCTTCGCAATGAACAGTTAAGAAGCGAGTGGGATATATTATCCAATGGTGGACCCATGCAAGAAATGGCTCATATAGCCAAAGGCCAAGATCATGGCAATTGTGTGTCACTTCTCCGAGCTAGTGTAATCTTTCTAGCCCCCTCTATGTTTTTATATGTTTTTTTGAACTATTAATTTGTTCGGCTGGTTTTGATGAAAATTATGCGTCGAACCACTAAATAAGGTTTAAATAAACTAAAAGCTAAACCGGGCTGGTGGTGTTGGTGCCCGAATTTTTCGGTTTTGCCTATTTGACGGTTTAATGGTTCGGGTTTTGTTTTAAACGATTTTTTTATAACGTTTTCTCAAATTCATTTAATTTGTGAATAATTTTATTATGATAAAATATTAAAACCTTTTGGTTTTACCTGTTTGACATTTAGCGGTTTGACTGTTTGGTGTTTTACAGCTTTAACTCTTTATCAGCTTTCTTAATATTTTCTCAATATTTTCGTTTTGCATTATTGATATAACCGTCAAACGGTTCAGTTTTAGCAGTTTGATGGTCTAAACCAACTTTTATGTATTTTACCAAAATCATTAGTTTTTATAAGTTCTTAAATGATAAAATATGATTTTCTGATTATAAAAAATATACCTAACTACATATATATGAAATATATAAATATTAAAAGTTAAAACATGTTAATAACATGGCCGGTTTAAGTTTCATACCAAGTAATTAAACCAACAAACCGTCAAAATTAAAGCATGAACTAAACCGTGTGAATCTTAACTCCGCCCGGTCTCAAACCGGGACAATTCGGTTAGGGTATTTCACTATTTCTATAGATTTCAACTCTATATGAAAATTTGGTGTATTTCCAAACATGGGTTGGGTTGAATTGATTGAAAAGTAGTAAGTAATATAGAAGAAAACACAGGGGCAAAAGGGTAATTTTATTTAGAAAAGAGTACTTAGGTCTATTTCAGATCTAACGTAGAGACTTTAACTTTATTATAATAAGCCTTTTTAATCTAAAAAAGAAAATCTATAAAGTCAAAACTGTGTTGCATGTGAAAGGGGGGACAGTGGAGACCTTTCTGGGTTCAGACCGTACGACACCGTTTTGGTTTATGGGAAGTTATCCAAAGCAGTTACTCAATTGGACAGCGACCACACAATCACCTTTTTTTTAATTATTTTTAAATCCTAATATTTACAAAATATATATTTTGGTTTCTAACTTTTTGTTACCTTTTTTTTTGTTACAGGCAATGAATTCTAACCAAAGTAGCATGTTGATATTACAAGAAACATGTATTGATTCGGCAGGGTCATTGGTGGTGTATGCTCCGGTTGATATTCCAGCTATGCATGTGGTGATGAATGGGGGTGATTCGGCTTATGTGGCTCTTTTGCCATCCGGGTTTGCCATAGTTCCTGATGGGTCAGGTAATCGTGTTGTGTCCGAGACAAATAATGGTGGTGGCAATGGGGGTAGAGTGGGAGGTTCTTTGTTGACCGTAGCGTTTCAAATCCTTGTTAACAGCCTTCCTACTGCTAAGCTCACTGTGGAGTCGGTTGAGACGGTTAATAATCTGATATCGTGTACCGTGCAGAAGATCAAAGCCGCTCTTCCATCAGAGAACTAGTTTATGATGTTTTAGGGTTTTTTCGGGTGGTGAAATGTGAATGATAGTATTTTGAAGATTTTTTTTTTTGGTGAGTCAAGAACGAACCGTGCTTGTCAACCGTTGCTTTGTTGTAAGAACTAGATGTGTGTGGTTTTTACAACAAAGCAAAGGTGGTGGTTCGGGCATTGACTCGATCAACCCGGCTTGATCAAGTTAGCTCTGGTTGGATTATAGTATGATGTGTTATGTTGCCATTAAGGGTTTTCAGTGTTTTTGTTGTATTTTTTGTGTGAAAAGCTTTGTCTTGTGTTTTTCTTGGGTGCTAATCTTAGTTTGTTGATTATTAGTTTTTGGTATAAATCCACCATACAAGTGTTTTTACAAGTATATGTTAGAGCACATGAGTAAATCTGAGATTTATTTGTTATGCTGGTATTGATATTTGTACACCATTTAGTTAATTTTGACACCAAATAGCTTTCTTGCAATGATAATCATATGAAACAATACTAACACCACCCGTAGTAGCCTCGTTTTGAAGAAGGAAACGAGCACAAAACACTAGGCACACCACCCTGGCTTTTTTTGGCCCGTTTTGGGCTAGCTTCGTTGTACGCACAACGATGTGTTTGAGTTGAATAGCCAACATGACCGTTTATGAACGGTCATTTTTATATAAAAAGAATCAGTTTTTTTTCTAGTATAATCCTTTTAATTCTCAATCAAAACTCACACTTTTATGTAACTCTCTACTTAAATTCTATAAAAATCTACAAAACGATATATGAATTCTCCCTTTTCTTCAGATATATACAACCAGTTTTTTGAGATTGACGCCCAAAGTGTATGCAATCTCTTCCTTCTCCACACACGCCTCTAAAAGAGAATATATTGAACGAGATCCTTTGGGCACGAACGCTCGTTTGATGACAGATTACTTCAATGACATGTCATAATATAAGAACCCCAAAGACTTTTGGGTGTCGCTTTCGGTTGTCTAATCGCTTTGCGCGTTGCCAAAGATTTGGAGCGTGAATTTGATTACTTTAAGCAAAAATAGAACTCACGAGGGACGCTAGAATTCATGTAACACCTGAAAACTTCAGTGCCATTTACCAACTTCAGATGTTGAGGGACCATTTGGTCATTTTGCTAAAATGAAAGTCCAGGGACTAACTGTAATTTTTAACATTTCAGATGAGACAGACCGTCTCATTATTAGATGGTCCGTATCAAAACTAACTTGGGTATTAAGTTAGATCTTGAGACGGAGTGTCTCATATGCTTACATTATCTGACGGGGCGTCTCATTCGTCTACTAATTCTTGAGACATACCGTCTTATCTTTAAATGGTATGTATCATCGTCTGAGTAAGCAAATATGTGTCAAAACCGACCCTAACATGTCAACGTGCATATCTGACTCATCAATTGCGAAAAGGCCTATAAATAGAGGCCATAATACGCTCATTTCAATATCACAACTTCTGATTATCAAACCATGCACAAAACTCAAGGTTTGTTAGTGTTTTGAGGGTGTTAGCAAGAACAAGCTAGGGGAAGTAGGTTCTAGCCAAGTTCAAGCACTAATCAAGTATTCTAGTAGCTGTAGAAGGGTTCACAAATCATTCCTAGGTTGTATTAAGCTTGGAAGTAAGGTATGGTACCCCTAACACTCATTTAAAGTTCGATTATTATGTTTAACCGAGTATGAAAGCTATTATCGATTGAACCTAGGTATAAACTGGTTAGAAGTTATATGTGTTTTTAATCATGTACTAGGTATTGGAACACTTAAACGAGTCTCAAAAACATGTTAAAATCATTTCTAGTTTTAAATGACCAAAACAATAGTATTAAACGGACCATCTAATCATTATACAGTCTGTCTCATCCCAAACTTTGATACGGGTCAAGATTCCAACTTTGTGATGCCTTGTTACACATATATGGGCTGTGTTATTTTGATATGGCTCGTCTCAAATTAAATTTTATTATTTTAATGAAAATTAAGTTTTGAACCTATAAACCGAACCACTATGTATAAACAATGTTTGAAACGATAAGACTAGGCCAATATAGTCTACAGTTGGATCAAGAAACACGATCTAGGTATTTATGTAAACTAATTTAAGACAGGTTAAGCATACGAAAACATGAAGATTATCATAACAAGTTCACTGAAACAGAACTGAATGATGAATACGTTAACCTTTTCAAAATCTGTAAACATATTTATCGACCGAATAGAAAGGTGGATATGTAAAATTTTATAATACAAATTTATTCTAATGGGACGTACCAGCTGTTTGTCCAGAGAGTCAGAAAACATTTTCAAATAAGAATTAGAATACGTTTAAACTGTTAAACAAATTATTTACTTAGAAAAGATAAACATGATATTTGTCTTAGAGTCGAAAGACAAACATATTGTTATCTTAAAGGGTATGAAGACATTTACAAAGCATTATAAAGCAAAATATAGTAAAAGCACTCAAACTATATGCACATATGTCTAGATCAATTCATAACTGACAAGTCAGTAGTCATGCTATGTGTTAATCTCAAACCATATCTCCAATGGCACAACTCCTGAAGACATCGCGGACCGGTATGTGTATTTTAGTGATACGTTCCACCGAAAGAGCATATGCCCCGCTGAGCTGTACATAAAGCTATAATGTGTTTTAACGAAAGTTCAGAAAATTTTTGGAGTCACTCAATGATTCACCATCATAGCGCTGACGTACTGTTTTATAGGAAATCAGTAAGGTTAGATCCGACAAGAAGATCAAATAGAAGATTGGAAATACAATCATTAGATGTTATCTGACGACTAAAATATTTGAAATTGAAATCAATGTAAACTATGTTTTCCAAAAAGACATGTCTTGTAAATATCAAACAGGTATTTAAAACCCGACGTTTTATAAAATAATATTTTATTAAAAGACTTCCGCTAAAAGAACGGAACTCTGATTAGTTAATAAAGCTGGTACCAACTATTGATCATACATGTAGGGCCCTCGAGTGTAACATCCCAAAAAAATTTGGTCAAAATTTTGGCAACTTAGGAAAGATAAGGACCCAAAATATATCCAAAATTTGTGATTGAAAATGTGAGTTAAAAAATTAATTTTGTCCCACAATGAAAAAAAAGAAAGTGAGTTTGTCTCACATTGACAAAAAGATAAACTTGAGAGCTCTTTATAATGAGAAGGACTTACAAGATAATATTCTTGTATAATAAGACACATGGTAGACTTAGAGAGGGTACGAAACACCCGATGCGCACGTGCAGGGGATCGGGCGCGGGAAATGGGCGCAATGTGGCGTTTTGATGGCCCAGTTTGCACTTTGCACACTCGCATCACCGCAAACCGCTTGGAAGCCGCCTTAGTATTTTTGTGAAAGTAGAAGAAACAAAAATGAAAATTTAAGTTTTGAAACCCATCACACTACGCAATAAGAGATAAGCCCATTGCGATACGTGATAAAGCCCCATAAAACCTAAGGTTTGGGCGGTGTCACGCTACACGATGGACCAAGCCCAAAGTCCATAGGGAAACGTGACGTAACCTCCACGTTTGCGTGACAGGTGGCATGCCATGTGTCAACACGTGGCAGCACCTGAAATATGCTTAGTCACCGCGCTACGCGATAACCATTCTCATACGTCATCGTGATACGCGATGAGTTAAGAATTCAACCTATAAAAGGGGGTGCATGTCTCATTCTAATCTCATAACAAAACACACATTTCACACACACATACTTCATAAAGCATTTCGTGAGTCCCAAACCTCAAAGTTCAACGGTTTAAGCACCAAATACACGATATAGAGTAGAATTGATACTCGTTCAAGCTTAGGCGTTTAAATCCAAAAACCTGTGTAAGGTAGGGGTTCTGCTTAAGTTATTCTTTTAAGGGAATCTCGGTGTCTATTTTAAGGTTCGCCACGACTTCACAAGACTAACAATTTCTTGGCT
Source organism: Bidens hawaiensis (assembly GCF_021521415.1). NCBI lineage: Eukaryota > Viridiplantae > Streptophyta > Magnoliopsida > Asterales > Asteraceae > Bidens > Bidens hawaiensis. Next base: position 776,059 of record NW_027491825.1, on the reverse strand, counting down.
TATCGTCATGCTTGACACTTGGGGTATCTTTTAAAAGTATTTTAGCATTCCTCATCAAGTGATAATTGCAACATAATCATTAAATATTAAATACCAATCACATGTTTTACTATCATTACTAAACTTCAATAAGATTCATTATATACCAAGATGATACTATAGAATTTAGCCACTAATAACCATAATGATAACTATCAAAGTAGTAGATACAAACATGATAAAATTGAAACAATCTAACTAGTTTGGATGACTAATCTTTGGTACTAATGACCTCCGCCAAAAGCTTAATCTCCTTAATCTTCAAGGGTTGGATGGATGAGATTAATTCCCTTATTAATGGTGGTGAAAATATGTGGTTTAAGTGGAGTGAATGGTGTATTGAAGTCTATTGAGGTGTATTAAGTGAAGAAGATGAGCATTCAATTTATAGGCTGATCTGGGCTTCAAAACACGGTTGTGCCAAGCAAGGCATGACCATGTCGCCATTTTTGTCCTACTGCATTAATTGTTTTCTGTCAGATCGTACAGCTTGAGTTAACACGACCGTGTTAAGCAAGGAACGGCCGTGTTGAGTTCCACAACAGTCCAAATTTCACCAATTTTGTCATTTTCCCTTGTAATGAAGGCATGACCGTGTTTTGGGAAGGCATGACCATGTTTTGCTTTAGAATATTCTATTTTGTTTTTTCCTATTGTTCTTGATAACATGAGGTGTGTTTTGGTTAACATGGTCATGCATTGATTTCCTGATTTTTATCTTTACTTCATATGCTCTAGGCATGGCAATGTTTTGATTCACCATGGGGTGTTTTGAGTATGTTTTCATCGTTTATCTTCGTTTTCTTCGTAAATCAGCTTGTTTTATTCCTTAGGGTTATATATACCTATATATATAAATTATAAACATTAGTGGTTATTTATTCTAATATAGTTTCTGAAATTACGCTTATTTGAAGATATTTTAGTGCTGAGAAGATGTATAAATTTTTATACATTAATTAGGCTTAATTATTATCTATTTCAGTTTACTTACACATATTTATTTTTGTAATGCGGTAGTTTCTTTATTAATAGTGTGAGGCAAATTCAGCATGTCAAGTTCGATCTGTGCTTTGGTTCTATGAAGAAATATCAGTCAACAATTGTTTTTAGCATTTCTTTATATGCTTTATTTCTTATTTTGGGTTACTTGTACTAAAGTGAAATGAGTCAATACCGTGAAAACAAACCGTTATTAACGGTTTGATTTGGTCTGGTTTTAAATTTCAATAGTTCGGTTCGGTTTTCAATAATAAAAAACCATTAGTAACGGCTTGGCTTAAGAATCGGCCAAACCAGACCGTAAACATCCCTAGTTGCTCATGATCATTCTTCTAGTTATATATGTAATTATATTGTTACATATATGTGATTAATAGAATTTGGTATTAGCGGAGGATCTGGACTTGATGTCTTCGAAAATTAATTCATGGTTCCTGATGAGAATTTTCTTCGATTTATTTCTCATTCATCGTATTCTTCAACAAGTTCATCATGAAACTATAATGGAAAAAAATTATGTTCTTGATGAAATCTTGTTCTTCATGAGGCCGTGTTCTTCGAAATTGTCTTCTCGTAAACCGTGTTCTCCGGTTTTCGGTTCATCATAGGACAGTAAATGAGAGTAATCGTCTTCTTTACCAACAATTTCAACTTCTTAAATACATTCCATATAGATATATATATATATATATATATAGGAAGAATATTTTGAGAAATTAATGAGTTGTAAAAACTTTAACACTTAATAGGGACCACATATTTAATTAAATAAGTATATAATATATGATTGAGATTAAATTTAATTAAAAATGAATCAAGAGAGAGAATAAAGATTTTGTATGATTACACAAATTTAAATATTAGTTACACACGTGTAAAAAAATTTCAAAATTTTTTTTGGCTCAATCAAAGAGATTTACGTGTGTTAACTCACGACTTTGTTCTCTTTGCGGTGAAATCAACGAGACGATGGAACATGTTTTTACCTCATGTGACATCGCAACAATGATTTGGCAATTTTCTAGGACTTGGTGTAAGATTGACTAGATCTTTGCTTTCTTGGTTAGAGATTTGTTGAAGTGTGGAAAATAGGGAGTTTATGGTCTAGCTTTAGTAGCGTGTTGGTGCGTGTGAAAGATAGGGAATGAAGTTCAATTTTCAAACAAAAAGAACACTCATATGTCATAAAGTGTAATCTCGTGTTCAATTGTCTGTGATTGGATCTAAATTTCTATAAGTCAAATTGGAAATTAATAATCACATATTTGGTGTATTGACCGATAATAAACCGACACTAACGGTCCAACCTTTCGCCTATTTTTCTCTCAATAAAAATCCGTTAAAAAACACTTAACATCGTTAAATGTTTTTTCGAATTTCAAATCGTTGATCGGAGGAACGATATGATTCGACTTATGTAGAACTTATCTCGAAAGATGATCAACGACTTGATTTTTGTTAATTGAAATTCAAGCATCTGAATTGAAACATTGTTTCATCATTTGGATTACTGTTTCAAGATAAGTTTTACATCAGCCAACTCGTATCCTCAAAAGCACTAAAACAACATCGGGTTGACATTCGAAAAAAATAAACATAACAACGTTAAATGTTTTTCAACGAAGGTCCATTTAGAGAAAAATAGTCGAAAGGTTTGGCGGTTGGCATAAATTTTAAAGGTGAGATTATTATCAGCCAATACGCCATATGAAAGATTATTTATTTCCAATTTGTCTTTTTATAATTATATCTATGTTATGTGTAATTATTGTGGTACATACAAAAGAAGAGATTTTTTAAACGACTACACATACCCATTTATTCATATTCTTACTCTTAGGTTGTGTTTGTTTTTTGCTTATAAGGTCTTCAAGGAGCATATGTCTGAAGGCGCGCAGACATAAGCTCTCGAAGACTGTTTGTTTAAAAAAAAAAAGATCTGAAAACTGCTTTTATGGTCTTAAAAAATAAGATTTTTCATCATCTTCACACTTCTTAACATCATACCAAGTACCAACACCCAATGTCCACCACCACCACCACCCACCGTCCGCTACCACCGTCACCGTCCGCCGCCACCACCCCCCGCCACCGTTCGTCGCCACCACCACCCACCGCCACCGTTAACCACCACCACCACGCACCGCCACCGTCCGTCGCCACCACCACCCACCACCACCACCGTCCATCACCACCACCACCCCCGTCGGCCACAACCACCGTCCACTACCACCACCACCACCCACCGTCCGTCGCCACCACCACCCGCCACCACCATCCTCCACCACCCGCCACCGCCACCACCCACCGTCCGCCGCCACCACCATCCATCACCACCACCCCGCCACCACAACCCGCCACAACCATCCACCACCCACCACCACCGTTCATCACCACCACCACCCATTGTCGGCCACCATCACAGCCCACCACCCACCACCACAACCGTCCATCACCACCACCCACCATTCACCGCCTACCACAATTGTCTACCACCACCCACTTCCATAGTTCGTACACAACTACCAATTATTTTAGCAGTCTACAAACGTTAAATAACTTTTATCTACTTTAATATATATGATATCTAACTACTTTTCAGCTTATGCAGACGATATCCAGTTTATAAAACAAACAATATTATATTTTCAGATTGCACACATCAGACCACATCTTTAGTTGCAGACATTAAATCAGATGAAATCAGATTACTGACATTTTTTGTCTTTAAAAACAAACGTCACCTTAAACTACTTCAGGGCATACATAAGAGATACAACTACCTTTATTTTTAATAAAGACTTATCATTTTTTTATGTGTTGTTTGCACGTTAATCATCACAAATTATATAACTATTAATTCAATTATTATTTTAAGGTTATTTATTAGTTAATCTTTAAATATTGCATCTTTTCAATTCCTTACTATTAATAACGCGCAGTAGTTATAATGTTAGTAATTATAATTTTAATAGTTAAAGAATTAATATAAATTGTTATATTATATACTTTTATTTGTGTCTAGCAAACAAATAATAATAATAATATCAGTCAGGAATGAAGAACAAGGGAAAATTAAATAAGCAAAAACTTAATTTGATATTTTGATGTGATAAGATGATGACAAAAAAGAAATGTATATATCCTTACCATTTGAAGATTCTACGAATATTTTGATGTGATAAGATTATGTCAAAGGAAGCCTTTTGTGTCTACAGTAATTGTTTGATGAAAGATTTTGTAACATGCATTTGAAGAAACTTTGGGTTCATTATTAGTCCTTTTCTAAACCAATAATGACTCTAGGATGTAAACTGTCGCCCCACTTTCCCTGTTATCGTGAGCCCTAAACCCTGTTCCTTTACTCGTACAATATCAGATGCAATCGCATCATGTGTGCCCAATATAACTTTTTTATATGCCATACCGTCATGTGATAAATAAATTTTATTGCTAAAAAGATTAGATCTGTACATTGAGATCATCTCTTCTTGATCAATTCGAGAGTAATTAGGCTATTTGTAGTGGAGGAGCTATAAAATAGGCGTTTTGCGTCATGTGACACCCAATCAGCAAATGATAAATTTTTGTTTTTGAGGTATAATGGTGTTGTAGCCCAACATCTATCTATTTTAATAAAAAAAAACTATCTATTTTTGTCACCTGTCACACTCATAGCCCTCCTCATATTTTTCACTTTTTTCAATATATGGTCTTTATCTTTTAAGTCATGTCAATATATGTATTCAAGTTTGTTTTTGTCATATGTAAATCCTAATCGATTAATTCATTAACATTAATGGTGAAACAAGAAAATAAGGAATATTAAAATTGACGTTGCAGGTTTGTTAAAATATATAGTTTTAAGGTTAAAATATATAGTTTTAAGGTCACGGGTAATTGCAAATTAAAACAAATAAAGGTGCATTTTCCGAAGAATTTGGATTTGTATGGTAAACTACAAATTGTTTTTTAAACTGGGATTCAAGCAACAGTGCATAATTTTTTATATAAAATTGGTTTCAAAATTGGATTTTAAATCTTCTCATATGCATTTGAACTCGGGAAAATGTGTATTTTCTTAATTTTCTCCAAGTGTTTTGTATAAGTATTGCAAACATAAAGAATATCTATTATATATATATTGGTGTTTAGCATTAAATTATTGAAGTTTAATATTATAATTATTATCTATATGTATACCGATTTACTATATGTAGTATATGTCATTTATTATGTGATTTTTTTTTGTGTAATATAAAAGGTTTTAGCAATAAGAAAATCAATATTTAGTTTTCAATATTTTCTTTATAATTTAGACCAAAATGCTTCAGAACATATATTTTCACATTAATGTAAAAAAATAGTTAATCCGGTTAAAAATCATTTACCATGTTTCCAACAAATCCAAAATCTTTGCTTTTTTTTTCTATAAGTTTTTAAAATATATATCGATTAATTTAATATTCCGACAACTCCCATAATATTAACTAATAACAGGGGATTAGTATTCAAAATTTAAACAATCCATATCCAATCATTTCGACTATTATAAATAAGAATCACTACATTCACTTTATGTAACTTTAAATCTTCTAATATTATGCTAACTCATAATAATCACTTTTATTTGAACATGGCTTTAAGGTTAGTATGTCTTTGTCATTTTTAATTAATATGAAATGAAAAAAAAATCATTTTGTTATATTTTAATTTACGGTTTTATATGTTGCTTGATTATAGAATTGTTAATTGTAAAATATAAAATTAATTAAAAATTTGTCATACACAGAATATTAACGACACCAAATTTATCATGATCAGTCAATTTCAAATTCAAAAATTATAAAGATGATTATATCATCAAAGTTCAGGTAATATGGTTTTTTGGATAATCATATTTTTGGGATAATCATGGGCACATGATCTCAAATGACATTATATATTAAATTGATTAAAAAGTATGATATTTTATGTGTATGGATATTTTTATTTGTTAGTTTCATTGATATATTATCATTTATCTATGGTTGTATGTACTTGAAGAATCTTATTTATTACATGGACAATTATACGTGGCTATATCAAGAGTTATAAGCATACCTATATGTTACGTTATCAAGAGTTGCAAGCAAACATGGACTAATATTTTGATTGGTAATAAACAATGTATACCAACCAATACAATCACATGTAGTGTACAAGAACTGTTTTACTTATTTGTAACATATTTTTGTAATCTTAGTTATGTAACTTTTGTAATTTTATTGTAAATTGTAACCGTATAAAATATATGATCGTTTTGTTAACTATATTTCAATTAATGGTTAAAGTGCAATGTAAGGCCCCGTTACCGGTACCCTACATTTGGTGTTGGATTTACTCATCAACATAGTTCTAATCATCAGAGTTAATAATAATATTCGCGGAATATAGAAACTTTCATAAACCACTTCATAACAAACCATAACTTGTCTTAAAACAACATCTCGTCTTTCAAAATAAACAAAACATTAAACTAAAACGTCTTGAGTCTTCCGATGCCAGCCTCTTATTCAATATATTCCACGTGTTCCCCTCAAGCGAGCTGCATCATTCTACTCACCTGCGTGCATACTAAAAGACAGCTACGCTGAGTGAGTTCTAGTTAATCACATAACATACAATACATTCATGACTACATATTTTCATACTTTCGTTTATAATATACTTACTTACCTTCCTACTTTCTTTCTTTCATATACTTACCTTACGTTTTAAAGAGCATTACGCCCTATAACCTTCGCATATATTATTAGGGTACGCAACCCTTTAACCTTCGCATATATTATTAGGGTATGCAAACCTTTAACCTTCGCATATATTATTAGGGTATGCAACCCTTTATCCTTCGCATATATTATTAGGGTATGCAACCCTTTATCCTTCGTATACTCCCTTATTCACATACTCATATCATACATACTACACTATACTTTCCTTAACAATACGTGCAATACCCGAAGGTCGTTCACGTACTGTCAAGCATACATACATAACTATCACAATCGACATTAAGACATACACTTACCATTTAAGGTAAGTGTATTAACATTCACATCGAGTATGCACACAGCCCCGAAAACATAACAAGAAAATGGGGCTAGAAACTCACCTGAACACGGTTACGTTCACCGTTAGTCGTTATTCCTTTCTTGAGCTGTGCACAACTAACTGTATAACAATTACACGTGTCAATCAAGTATCGCTATCTATATTGTGTTTCTAACTCAATTATAACCCACAACGAACGGTGGTCCGGGGGCAGCGCCCCCTGGAAGCGGGGTTCTAGGGGCGGCAGCCCCTAGCGGGGTCCAAGGGGCAGAGCCCCTGGCTGGGGTTAATATTTATTAGGATTTTAAATTATTTTCTAATTTTTCATTAGGATTTTAAATTATTTTCTAATTCGGTAATCCATTCTCTATAACGAATTAAGTTTAATTCGTTAGCTAATTCGTTATCTTTTGTGATCTGGTTCGTTATCCTAATTCGTCCTCTTATCATCGTCTGATTCGTCCTCTGATTCGTTACCTTTTTATAACAAATTGGCGGGTAACGAATTACTTGATTCGTTACCTTAACATAACGAATTTGGTGAGCTAATTCGTTATCTTGTCTTAACGAATGCTTGAACTGATTCGTTATCTGGACTTAACGAATGGATGACTAATTCGTTATCTCATAACGAACTGCATCCATCTTACCCAGACTTTGACTCAGGGTCAAAGTCAAAATTGCCAAGAACATCAATTAGTCAACAGAATCAGATTTTTGCGATTGGATTCTTAAATCTTAACGAAAAAACACGATGTTGGTACCATTGAACTCGCATTTCAAGCGCCTATAGACCCTAACCATCAAATCGGCCAAACATTCATGTTTAAGGGTGCGATTTGGGCATATATATAGGTACGGCTCGTTTATCAATCGATTAACCCATCGAATCTTAACCAATTTCAGTGAGGTTTGTTGTTCTGGATTCGTTTTTACCATATACACCTAGATTTATGGTCTCTAGACGAAATCCGAACCTAAACGAACAAGTTCAAGTCATAGACGTACCTTAAACGAGTCGGTATACGAGCACGAGCTGGTCTTTGATGTTGTTTTGGTCCGTCACGATGTTCCAGCACCAACAAGCTCGGGTCTTCGCCTTCGAATCTTGGTTCGAGTTTATGTGTGTGTTTTCCAAGGTGTAGGCTATGGTGTAGAGATGGATAAGAATGGAAAGGTTTAAAGTTTAAGGGGTATTTATACTTCCTTACGCCCATGGACCTAAGACCCATTCCATCTTCTAAAGTCCAAGCCCAATCGTGTACAGTTTATTATCTAAACCGATAAACGACACAATATAAAATAAGCGAAATTTATTTTATTATTATAACCAAAAGTAGGATGTTACATGCAAACTTTTCATCAATTACTCGTGTAATACACGAGCCTCAAACTAGTATATATATATATATATATACCACACACAAGAATATAATAATAATAATATTAAGTGAAAGGAAGAACGACGATAATAATTTCCCCCCCCCCCCCAAGCGCCCCTAAAATCGCCAGGGGGGTGTTGTCGGCCATACTCGCCAGAATTCGTCCAAAAATGGCGTCCACTACGGGTGGCCTTAGAGATGATGGTTGAGTGTGTGTTTTAAGATGAATGGCTTGCATTGTGTAACATGGTCATTAGTGGTCATTAGCATAAATACTAATGACCATCCTAATTAAGCCCATAACCAAGCCTATTATTGCAAAGCTCACAATTTACCTCCTTTATACTTAATAGATAAATTCTTTTACAAATCGGATGTTACAAGGAGCCGGTAAAGGAGGTGTTTTTTTATTCAAGGGGTGAAGGAAATAAAAAAAGTATCAAGGAGAAGAAGCTATAGATTATTGGCGGAGCAACGGGAGGTTGAGACGGCAAGACAGTTTGACATGGACTTGAAGACTTACACAAACTTGCACACAGGTTCAACCAGTCCAATATTGCAAATAGTTGTTAACCAAAAACATGAATTAGCGGGAAAATATAATTAGCCTCGTGATTTTTATATTTGTTAGTTTTGTAATTGTTCGTATGTTTGTGTGTGTTTTTAGTATGAATTCTATAATTTTAATTTTCAGTTAAACTTTATTTTATTTAACTAAAAGAAATACAATAAAATACTTACGGGTCATTGAAAGGATTATATGGCGCCACCAATTAGAGTAGTTTAAGGTAAATTTTGTTGGCAGTGCAGAATTGACGGGGTTTAAGGTACCTTTGGGTGCTAGAAGAAGCACCCCCACCTCCCATCGGGTTTAAGCTAATTTTATATAAGATAGCATGAAATTTTTAAGTGTTGTTCAAACACTTTAAAAATTAATTGAACGAATCTTCCCAATTTTAGATTGTTGTTCAAATATTTGTTTTCATCATGAATTATAATAATCAACTGGTTTGCTAAATACAGATTTTGTACAATATGTATCATAGTACATAAAATATATATCAAGTCATATGACATTTGTGATCAAATAATGGATGTAATCCACATGATAGTGATAATATAAAAATATTCTTTTTTTAATAAAAACAAAATGCAATTATGTAATTGGTATATGATAAGGAATGGAGCAAGCTAGGTGGTCGGATGACACGGGAATGGGAGTGGGGTGGTGCAATTAATGGAAAAAATATGAAGATGCGTAGGTGGTGTTTGTTGGTCGATCCATCAGTATCATGAGCCTTTGGCTTGATTCATTTAATGCACCCTATACCAGTCCAAAACTACTCTCTGTCTTTGTTTTTGTTACTGATTCATTGATTTAACAGCACTTTATGTTTTTAACCACAAATTTTATTTTTAATCTTTAACTGATGATCAATGCATAAAAACAATGTAAGTCGGTCAGATATTGTGTATTATTTTTAGCTATTTATAATAGTACAATGAAATCGGATTAAGGTTAAATAAGTGTTACATATTGTATGTACAGACCTAAAATATTCTCGGTTTTATGATCAGATGATATATAAAGGCAGAGCAAACTCTGATTCATGGGAGCTCAGAGAGTTTTGATCGTATGCTTTTTTTTTTTAAGAATAATTAACTGTTTTATAATATATAGAAACATAGATATTACATCAACATAGCAGGTAGGCGCGCAACAAGCTGTGCCGCCACCCCTTTCTGAATTGCAAACCCTAACCTGCTAAAGACATACCCCTGCCCCTTTGGAGTTGACACATTGCTATGCACAACCCGTTGGACCCTGGTTAGAAAACGGATAGCTTCCGGTGCCAAGGAGCCAAAGGTATCAAAAGCCAGATGGACAAAAACATGTTGGTTCTCTTCGTAGGCTTTAGCATGTTTCTCCACCTTCTTCGTTTCAGCCCTTTTCATTGTTTGCCCAGCTACAAACCCATTATCCCTCAAACCAGCTAAAGGAGATACCCCTGTGAGATTAACACAAGCGTGTTTTCCCCCGGCCCAACCAAAGACGAGCAAATCTGTCTGTCGTAGAGTGGATCCCCTTCCGTGGTAAGGAAGTTTACGGGGGCTTCCTTTTTAACTAATATCCCAGCTCGCCGTAAGATGTCCCAAAGAATGTCCTGCACCCAATCATGTCGGTATTTGAACCCAGGCATCTCCTTGCAATGAACCGCATGCTCTCCGAATTTATCCAAGCAAGCCTTACGGCAGATCGGACATGTTTCGTCTTCTGGGTACATTGGAACCATCAAACGGTACTTAAGAATGGCCCTATACTCGACCGCAGACATGCTTTGGCCCAAGCCATCAATTGGGATAACGGTCAGAAAATCTTGGGCATGAGGCCCTTGTAAGCATTCAATAACCGCCTTCTGTCGGGGGGACAATCCAAAAACTTCTCCCAGGCTCTGAGCGATTTTGCCAAAAAGGGCATTCGCCAAAGTTTTTTGAGGCTTTAGTGGGGCGGTGTCCTTATTAGAGAAACCGCCAATGTCAAAGTCTGGAAGAGCGCCATTTAGGCGTTCCGGGGCCTGCACGTAGTCTGAGTCCAGGTCGACAACTCCGCTATTCCTTAAGATGTGATTCTGTAGCTTCCAAGACTGAGCCCTCGACGCTACAAAAGCGTAAACCCCAACATCATGAGCCGAAAGAAGGCCTAAACCCCCCCAAGGGCATCGGTAAAGATGCAAGTCGCCACTGAAGATCACCAAAGAACGGGCCTCCACATACAACTATGTCTTCGATGGCTTCTCGAAGCCCTTTATCATAACAGGATACCGCATCATCCATCATATGGGGGTGGCATGTTCGTAACCCAAAAAGCAACTTAGCAACCCCCATGCAAGACCTAAGCAGGAGGAGTTCGCTCTGGGGATCCTTAAGGCAAGATAAGAGTTTCATAAGATCAACCGCACGAGATGCTCTCCGCCTCGCCAACTCCTTAATAAAGTAGGGATCTCGACTAACAGCCCCTCCAAGGAGCTTTACCCTTCTCTCTGGTCTACCAATCCCACTAGGGAAAAGCCCATCTTTAACTTTCACTCCATTACACATTGACCAAAAAACCTCGGTTTTCTTAATATTAAGTTGAAGCCCCAATGATGGCCCTTCCGAGCTGATAATGTCTAGGGCTTTAGCGACTTCGTTGGCGCCACCAATAATAGTCCCATCATCCAAATACCAAGCATGAAATGGGAGGTTACAGCCATTTTGTGTAACACCCCGACCGATGGCGGATTATACATCGGGGCGCTACGAATTGTTTCATTACTCGTGACACTATTTGGGTGTCAATATTTAATAAATACATTTCATTGCGCATGCGCATAACACACCATAAAGTAACATAAATCACATATCATAACTCATAATATTCAAATACATAAATTTGTCTTGTTATATTTTAAACTAGGTCCAAAGTAAAAGAAAACATCCTACGTGTCCTCGAGTTTCCAAAAGCAGCTACAGCAAACCTGAACATGTGTTAAAATAAAACGTCAACACTTGCGTGTCGGTGAGAAATCAAGTTTAATAGATATAAATAGATAATAACAAAGCACTGCGCGCAACATGCGTATAACTGGTGTTCAACATAGTGTGTAAACAGATTGTGATCAAGCCTAAATAGATCATAGCTCATAGTTCATAGCGTGCTCCAAATCGAGCAAAAACAAATAATCATTCGTGTATGTGCAAACAAAACAAGAAAATCGTAACAATAGGTCTCCCGTGTTTATCTAATGGATCCATGAAAACTTCGGAATAGGCCGATCAAAGCGGTTAATGATCCACACATACAAATATACAACACTAGTAAACGTCCATAACACATGGGTTTTGCGCACATAATTTTAATAAACAAGTTTAAGACTCAAGTTGTACGAACACATGAACATTCCAAAACGTTAAAAAATAAAAGGGGATTAGGTACGAGATTACTCACTTGTAAACGGTGCGTTGAAAGATAATGCAAGAACCAACTTTTAAACAAGCGAAAGTTAACCTATAAATAAGAGGTTATTGGTTTAACGATTGGTTTTTATGTCTTGAATATATGCAAGTCACTTTTAAAAAAAAATAATTATATATTATATATTTACCGAGATTTCTGGGCAGAAAAGAAGAGAAGACGGATTGCAAGGAGGGAGTGGAGGCGTCGCTGAGGATCTTCGGCTGAGAGTAAGGGAGAAAGATTTTGGGGAGTGTTTAAGTGTTTGAGTGTAGTGATTAATTATCCAAGAAATTAGTTTTATTTATAGGAAAACCCTAGGGAACACATCCCTTGAATTGGGGAAAAGATCTTATCAAATCAAAGCAAAAGATATCAAAAGCAAGAGATATGGTGGCAGCTGCAGGGGATGGGGAAGGCTGACAGGTTACTGTTCATAGCATGGTAGGGGTCAATCAAAGTACTGTTCAAGACATGGAAAAGAAGATTTTAAAAGATTATGCCAGTTACTTTTTCTAACAACCAAGAGGGTTGGTAAGCAAGCTGCGCCGAAAGTGACTTTTCGGACAGATGTCAGATCTGGCCTACTGTGCCCATACCTTGGCAGGTATAGCACAGAAGATAAGATATTTCAAAAGCATACAGGCTGGCTTAAACTGGAGAAAAGACAAGTGTCTAGCGCGAGAAGGTTTGAGTGCGCGAGGGCGAAGGCAGACAGAACAATCCTTAGCGCGCCGCGGGAAGAACTACAATCCTTAGCGCGCCGCGGGAAGAACTACAATCCTTAGCGCGCCGCGGGAAGAACTAAAATCCTTAGCGCGCCGCGGGAAGAACTACAATCCTTAGCGCGCCGCGGGAACAGTTCGCCTCGCGTATCGCAGGAACAGCTGGTCTTCACGCAGGCTTCCTTGTAAGGAGTCTGGCGCGTGGAGCTGCGCAGACATCCTTAGGCGGGAAGAACCAAAGGACAAGCAAAGAGTTAAGAGAAAAAGGGGCGGGACGGCGACAAGAGAAAAGGGGGCGGGACGGCGACAAGAGAGAAAAAGGGGCGGGACGGCGGAAAGGAATTATTATTATTATTATTATCATTATTATTATTATTAATATAAAGATTATAATCAAATTTTAAATCTTAAAATCGGATCCGAAAACGGGTACCTGGGTCGGGTCGGATTTGGGCAGTTGCCACAGTCTTCCCTACTTTAAGAAATTTCGTCCCGAAATTTATCTCGAAGTAGGATGCGCAGGGAAAAGGTGCGGGTATTTGATCTTCATTAGATCTTCCCTTTCCCAAGTGAACTCGGCTCCGCGCTTGGACTCCCAGCGAACTTTGACAATAGGGATGCGACTGCGCTTGGTTTGCTTCACCTCGCGATCCATAATCTCAACAGGCTTCTCAACGAAATACATAGACTCATCAACTTGAACTTCATCAAGTGGTATGTGGAGGTTCTCGTCAGCTAAACATTTCTTGAGATTGGATACATGGAACGTTGGATGCACATTGCTGAGCGCGGGCGGCAGGTCCAGTTTGTAGGCAACCTTTCCCACTCTCGCAAGAATCTTGAATGGACCAACATAACGAGGTGCAAGCTTACCTTTCTTCCCAAAGCGGACAACACCCTTCTAGAAATTCGAGAGGCTTCCGCCTGCGATCCGCGTAACTCTTCTGTCGGCTTCTGGCAGTCAGCAGATGATCACGGACCTTGGCGATTTTATCGGTTGTCTCTTGAACTAGTTCGGGTCCTGTGATTTGAACATCACCCACTTCGTTCCAACAAATCGGTGAGCGGCACTTTCGACCGTAAAGTGCTTCAAATGGGGCCATACCGATGCTGGAATGATAGCTGTTATTATAAGAGAACTCGATCAGAGGTAGGTGTGAATCCCAATTACCTCCAAAATCAAGAACACAAGATCGAAGCATATCCTCAAGGGTTTGGATGGTTCACTCAGACTGTCCGTCAGTCTGGGGATGATATGCAGTACTTATGTCCAAACGAGTTCCTAACGCAGATTGGAGAGATTTCCAAAAGCGAGATATAAAACGACCATCGCGATCGGTTATTATGCTCAAGGGAGTACCATGACGGCAGACAATTTCTTTGACATAAAGATGCGCAAGTTGTTCAACACGGTAGGTTTCACGAATGGGCAGAAAGTGGGCAGACTTGGTCAATCGATCCACTATTACCCAAATGCTATCATGTTTGCTTGCGGTCGAGGGTAACTTGGTGATAAAGTCCATTGCTATACTTTCCCATTTCCACGTAGGAATTTCTGGTTGTTCGAGCAAACCAGATGGGCGTTGATGTTCAGCTTTTACCTTAGAACAAGTTAGGCATTTAGCTACGAACACAGCAATATCCTTTTTCATACCGGGCCACCAATAAGTAAGGCGCAAATCTTTGTACATTTTGTCAGCGCCAGGATGAATGGAATACCGAGTTTTGTGCGCTTCACTCAGTATGACAGTGCGAAGAATCTCATCATTGGGAATCCAGATGCGATTGAGATAACAGAGAGTTCCATTCAGGGTAGGGACTAGATGTGCTTCCGCACCACACGCTAACTCGGCGCGTAGGTTGCCTTGGCTGATCGATGCGCGCTGCGCGTCGCGAATGCGCGATTCAAGATTGCTTTGGATCGGCGCGAAGTGAAGCTGCGTGCGCGGCAAAATACAGTTGAGTTGACTGGGTTTGCGGCTGAGCGCATCGGCTACCACATTAGCCTTTCCAGGGTGATATCGGATCTCACAATCGTAATCGCTGATGAGTTCGTTCCATCGGCGTTGTCTCACGTTAAGTTCCTTTTGATCAAAAATGTGCTGAAGGCTTTTATGGTCGGTGTAAATGATACACTTAGTACCATAGAGGTAGTGTCTCCAGATTTTTAAGGCAAATACAACTGCGCCAAGTTCGAGGTCGTGAGTCGTATAATTCTTTTCATGAATTTTGAGTTGCCTTGACGCGTAAGCGATAACCTTGCCTCGTTGCATAAGTACACAACCGAGACCTTGGTTGGAGGCATCACAATAAACGACAAGGTCGTCAGTACCCCCTGGTAACGTTAGAACAGGAGCTTCGCACAACTTTCGCTTGAGCGTTTGAAAGGCTTCTTCTTGCTTCGAGCCCCAAATATACGGTTTGCCTTTGTGCGTTAATGCTGTTAAAGGCAAGGCGATTTTTGAGAAGTTCGAAATGAATCGCCGGTAGTAACCAGCTAAGCCCAAAAAGGAACGGATTTCGGTAGGAGTGGTCGGTGTAATCCAGTGCTTGATTGCTTCAATTTTGGATGGGTCGTCATGAATACCCATCTTGTTTACAACATGACCAAGAAACTGTACTTCGTCAGACCAAAACTCACACTTGGAGAGTTTGGCATAGAGTTGTTCGGTTCGAAGCTTTTGCAACACCAACAGAAGATGTTGCTCATGCTCGGCCTTGGTTTTGGAATATACCAGAACGTCATCGATAAACACGATCACGAATTGGTCCAAGAAAGGCCTACACACCCGGTTCATTAGATCCATGAAGACAGCGGGTGCGTTGGTTAAACCGAAGGGCATGACCAAGAATTCAAAATGACCGTAGCGGGTTCGAAAGGCAGTTTTGGGAATATCATCTTCGCGGATACGCAACTGGTGATAGCCAGAACGGAGATCGATTTTGGAGAAACAAGAGGCAACTTGGAGTTGGTCAAAGAGGTCGTCAATACGCGGTAAGGGGTACCGGTTCTTAATGGTGAGCTTGTTCAGCTCGCGGTAATCGATACACATGCGAAACGAACCGTCTTTCTTTTTAACGAACAAAACTGGAGCACCCCACGGCGAAGAGCTAGGGCGAATGAATCCTTTATCGGTCAACTCTTGAAGTTGACTTGCTAATTCTTGCATTTCAGAGGGTGCAAGTCGATAAGGAGATTTGGCTACGGGGGATGCACCAGGAACAAGATCAACACGAAACTCGACTTCCCAAGCGGGAGGTAAACCAGAAAGATCTTCGGGAAAGACTTCAGGAAAGTCACGCACGATGGGGATTTCATGAAGTTTCTTCTTTCCTTCATCGGGTTTGACCACATGAGCTAAGAACGCGACACATTTCTTTCGTAAAAGTCTTCGGGCTTCAGTGCATGACATAAGTTTAAGACTGTTAGATGGTTTCTCGCCGTAGATATGAAGATCTTGACCATTCTCCCGAGGAATGCGAATCAATTTCTTGGCGCAGATTACTTCGGCGCGATTTTGCGAGAGCCAGTCCATACCAATAATAACATCAAAACTTCCAAGAGGCATGGGAATGAGGTTGATTAGAAAATCGTGTTCATTAAGGTTAAGCGTGCAATCTTTGATCACGGAGTTTATTATAATTGTTTCACCGTTAGCCATTTCAACTGTAAAGTTTCCGTTTAAGTTTATTCGCGGTCGCGCAAGTTTTTGTTCAAATGCGCGAGAAATAAAACTCCTATCGGCGCCAGTATAAAAAAGTATAGATGCATATTGTCCGTTAAGTAAAAATGTACCATTAACCACGTCATTATTCGCTTGCGCTTGGTGCGCGGTTATATTAAAAGCTCGTCCGCGCGCCACTTGGTTTGAAATTTGGTTAACCGGATTAGCTTGCGTAATTTGTACTTGCAGTCTCGGGCACACGTTCCGGAAATGACTGGGGTCACCGCAGTTATAGCACGACCTGGGTCGTGGATTATGGTATGTTGATTGTGGGTTTTGCGGGTAGGTTGGTGGTGTTTTCGGGATTGGGTTGGCGGGAAGGACTCTACAGTACTCAGCAGTGTGACCAATACGGCCACATCGGTTGCATTGTCGACACGGGGCTTGAGTTGGGTGATGAAGTTTACAGGTTGGGCAAAAGGGTTGGTTTCCTGTGTAAGGTTTCTTAGTTGACGGGGCAGGGAGCGCGGAATTGGTTAAAGCATAGTTATGGACTACAGGGGGTGTTGGGTAGGTTGACAGTGGGTTAGGAGCGTGTACTGGAGGTTGGTAGGCGGGTTGCTGGACAATGAGTGGGTTGGTAAGCGCGTAGGCTTGATGATTGGGTTTGTGCCTGCGTTTGAGGTTGTTACGGTTTGAGGGTTCTGGCTTGGTTTCTGTTGGTTCTGGGACAGTCTTGGTGAGTTTGGTCTTCTCGGCTCCCCGCAGGAACAGGGTTCCTGCCCTGACATGGTTGTCGCTGAGCACAGCGGCCAACTCGATGGCGTCAGAGAGGGTTACTGGGTTCCTGGCCCATACAGAATCTTGAATTTCCATGGGGAGACCCCCAAGAAACTTTTCGATGGCGCGGCGGGAAGGGGTAACTAGGTGCGGGACAAGCAAACTTAGTTCGTGAAAGCGCGTAGCGTACTCGCGCGCTTCGCCACTGTACTGTTTCAAGTTCCAAAATTCCTCCTCAAGGCGCTTTACTTCGTTGGGAGGGCAGAATTCTCGAGTCAAAAGATCCTTGAATTCCTCCCAGAGCATGCTAGAAGCAGCCTCTGCGCCACGCGCGTGAGCTACTCCGTTCCACCATGTAAGCGCCCTTGATTCCAGGACACTTGAGGCGTATAAGGTTCGTCGGTCTGGAGGGCAATGGGTATGGAGGAAGGTGTTCTCAATTTTCTCGAGCCATTGGAGCATTACGGTGGCTCCTTCGAGCCCTGTGAATTTCGGAGGGTTACCCGCATTAAAGGACTTAATATTGTATCCGGAGGGGTTGGTATTATTTTGATTCAAGGCTTGGGCTATTGCGGCGGCCATTTCCTGGGAACGACGCTGCATACGTCTGCGCGAGGCTTCTCTCTGATGACGGCGAGCTGATAGCGGAGGCATTCTATAAAAGTTTTAGTTTTTGTTAATATCTTGGCATGGGAAATCGTTTTAGCGCAAAGTATATCATTGTAAAGCTTGTTTCGCGGAGTTAAATGCTATCAAATTTTGAAGTAAAATATGAATTTAAATGCAAACTTAATACAGGTAATGAATTCGAATTGAAAATCGACAATTCATGCATTACCATGACTTTTCAAATCTTCAATTTAAAATATACGAGTAAATGAGTATTGGAGGTTGACAATTCATGTATCACCATGACTTTTCAAATCTTCAATTTAAAATATACGAGTAAATGAGTATTGAAGGTTGACAATTCATGTATCACCATGACTTTTCAAATCTTCAATTTTAGAACATAAAGTTAATGGGGATTGAAAATCAACTATTCATGTATCACCATGACTTTTCGGATTTTCAATGTTAAGTACCAACAACAAACGAATATGTAAGTAAAGAAACGAATTGAAATTTAACAATAAAAATCGAAAGATCGCGGATAAAACATGACATCATGTGCTGCGTATGCGCAAGCATATTTTATAAATATCGAGTAATTAACAATTAGCGCGCAATCATGAGATTTTTCTCATGCGCGAGAAGGGACTCTTAGGTATTCTAGGTCGTTACGTCTAACCACCTAATCCTAGAGTCACGGAGCTCTGATACCAATCTGTAACACCCCGACCGATGGCGGATTATACATCGGGGCGCTACGAATTGTTTCATTACTCGTGACACTATTTGGGTGTCAATATTTAATAAATACATTTCATTGCGCATGCGCATAACACACCATAAAGTAACATAAATCACATATCATAACTCATAATATTCAAATACATAAATTTGTCTTGTTATATTTTAAACTAGGTCCAAAGTAAAAGAAAACATCCTACGTGTCCTCGAGTTTCCAAAAGCAGCTACAGCAAACCTGAACATGTGTTAAAATAAAACGTCAACACTTGCGTGTCGGTGAGAAATCAAGTTTAATAGATATAAATAGATAATAACAAAGCACTGCGCGCAACATGCGTATAACTGGTGTTCAACATAGTGTGTAAACAGATTGTGATCAAGCCTAAATAGATCATAGCTCATAGTTCATAGCGTGCTCCAAATCGAGCAAAAACAAATAATCATTCGTGTATGTGCAAACAAAACAAGAAAATCGTAACAATAGGTCTCCCGTGTTTATCTAATGGATCCATGAAAACTTCGGAATAGGCCGATCAAAGCGGTTAATGATCCACACATACAAATATACAACACTAGTAAACGTCCATAACACATGGGTTTTGCGCACATAATTTTAATAAACAAGTTTAAGTCTCAAGTTGTACGAACACATGAACATTCCAAAACGTTAAAAAATAAAAGGGGATTAGGTACGAGATTACTCACTTGTAAACGGTGCGTTGAAAGATAATGCAAGAACCAACTTTTAAACAAGCGAAAGTTAACCTATAAATAAGAGGTTATTGGTTTAACGATTGGTTTTTATGTCTTGAATATATGCAAGTAACTTTTAAAAAAAAATAATTATATATTATATATTTACCGAGATTTCTGGGCAGAAAAGAAGAGAAGACGGATTGCAAGGAGGGGAGTGGAGGCGTCGCTGAGGATCTTCGGCTGAGAGTAAGGGAGAAAGATTTTGGGGAGTGTTTAAGTGTTTGAGTGTAGTGATTAATTATCCAAGAAATTAGTTTTATTTATAGGAAAACCCTAGGGAACACATCCCTTGAATTGGGGAAAAGATCTTATCAAATCAAAGCAAAAGATATCAAAAGCAAGAGATATGGTGGCAGCTGCAGGGGATGGGGAAGGCTGACAGGTTACTGTTCATAGCATGGTAGGGGTCAATCAAAGTACTGTTCAAGACATGGAAAAGAAGATTTTAAAAGATTATGCCAGTTACTTTTTCTAACAACCAAGAGGGTTGGTAAGCAAGCTGCGCCGAAAGTGACTTTTCGGACAGATGTCAAATCTGGCCTACTGTGCCCATACCTTGGCAGGTATAGCACAGAAGATAAGATATTTCAAAAGCATACAGGCTGGCTTAAACTGGAGAAAAGACAAGTGTCTAGCGCGAGAAGGTTTGAGTGCGCGAGGGCGAAGGCAGACAGAACAATCCTTAGCGCGCCGCGGGAAGAACTACAATCCTTAGCGCGCCGCGGGAAGAACTACAATCCTTAGCGCGCCGCGGGAAGAACTAAAATCCTTAGCGCGCCGCGGGAAGAACTACAATCCTTAGCGCGCCGCGGGAACAGTTCGCCTCGCGTATCGCAGGAACAGCTGGTCTTCACGCAGGCTTCCTTGTAAGGAGTCTGGCGCGTGGAGCTGCGCAGACATCCTTAGGCGGGAAGAACCAAAGGACAAGCAAAGAGTTAAGAGAAAAAGGGGCGGGACGGCGACAAGAGAGAAAAAGGGGCGGGACGGCGGAAAGGAATTATTATTATTATTATCATTATTATTATTATTAATATAAAGATTATAATCAAATTTTAAATCTTAAAATCGGATCCGAAAACGGGTACCTGGGTCGGGTCGGATTTGGGCAGTTGTCACATTTTGTACCCGGAGAACAAGAGGGTGTAAGGCTAAGGCAAAGAGGAGGGGCCTAAGGGGGTCTCCCTGCTGAACCCCAGTAGTAGCCCCTATACAGTCATCATCAACGTACAACCTAGCCGGCTGAGCATAAAGGATATATATACGCATGAGTTCAGATATTCCAAGTCATATGGATCTGGTTGATAACTGATAATTATGCTATGAAGTATTAACTATTTCCATGTTGAAGTGGAACAATTTTTTAATCTACCTTTTTCTTTCCATTTTATTTTTTAAACACACAACATTAAGTTAATACAACTCCATCTAACCTTAACACTATTAAACTGATAATTAATTATATAATGCATGCATATATGTATGTATATGAAACGATCATGGGAATACTAAAACTGAGAAACTACTACTAAATTTTTTTTCTTCTTTGTAAAGTTTTTAATTATAAGACTAGAAATACATAAAAATAAAAACATATGCAACTCACAAAGTTACATGGCTACATGTATAAAGTTTTTAATTATAAGACTAGAAATACATAAAAATAAAACATATGCAACTCATAAAGTTACATGGCTACATGTATATAAGTCGTATATGTAAGTTTGCGAGTGACATCTTTTTTTTCTCTAACCTCTTATTTCTCACCTTGTAACTAAAAACATATAACAATAAAAAACTTAATTGATTGGTAACCTTCTTCTTATAACTTAATACTTTTTTCATTACACTCTTCTATATATAGGGTTAAGTTTCAAAATTTAAGTACTTAGAACATTCACATTCCATCTATCATTTTAGACTTTATAATTTAACTAAAATTCATATCTTTTAAAATTTATTACTCCTTTTTAAAAATATCACACAACTCATCCATCATTTTATATTTATCTTACTCACAAACAATTATTTTTATTATATTTCTCATTTTCATATACTCACAATAATTTAAAGAATGAATAATAGTAACTTTTTATATACAAAAAATTGTTTTAACAACTTTTTATAATTTAGGGTTAAAGTAAACAAATGGTGAATGTGATGGAGTTAGTTGTAACAACTCAGCTTTTCGAGTACCGTACCTTTATTAAAACCCGAACCATTTCGGTGATCGGGAAACTTTTACCACGTTTATCGAATACATTAACTATTATCATATTATTATTTAACTTATTATATATTATATAATAATAACTTTCAAAGTATGGCAATATTAACCCAAAGTGAAACTATTATCCCTTTTTGTATCCACTTTCTAACTATAGGGACTAGTGTGTAAACTTCATATTATAACCCATATACTCTAACCCAAATCCGATATCATATTCGCGAACTCGATTAACAGTTGGAATGTCTTGGCCCTTAATTCTCGCTAAAAACATGGAAATTGAATCATATACGCGGTATACCTTCCATATACGGCTTACCGACGTAGTTGATTAGGAAACTCGATCAAGATTGATATGTAATGGCTCGTTTAACAAACCGACATGTGACTCGTATATCAATATACATTCAAACATTTTTATTAACTCAATTAAATCTGTATACACCTTCCTTTACCCGTCGCCAACCTTAACCACAATATTAATTTGATTATAGTCGCGTGTTTGATGGAGTTCTTCGTCTCTATTTGGCCGTCACTGTTCTATCTCGATTCACCCGCTTCTGGTCGCTAATGGAGGTAATTAATTGGTTCATTATGATCGCAATGTTTCACTGATTCTAAGCCCTAACAATAATTAAACTAAACATCAATCGGATTAACTGATTGATGTTATTAGAGTTTGTATCAATTAGAGTTTCGTTGTCTGCTGTTTATATTTTTTGAGTTTGGATGCTATGACATCTTTTTTGGTTATCGCGTAAACTAATATTTTTTGTTATATAAATATATATATATATATATACAATTGGTCAAATTATTAATCGTCTTAACAAACTAATAAATATTATTAAAGATGTGTTTTATTTATTTAATATCTTTATATATAATAAAATATTATAATATACTTTGTTTTGACAAACTAATAATTTTCCTATGATATCTTTACATAAAATAAATATTAAGAATGATTAAAAGAGTAAAATATGACTTAATAGCTTAATAAATATCAAACTCGCTTATCCGATCTAGTTCATTAACTTAGCGTGTCTTCGTATTCTATTTTTCCTTATTAGACTTCATCGTCAACGCGCGTGATCCGCTTATATCATTCTTGTTGTTATCTATTCACTCTTGTTCGTCTGTGAAGGTGAGTACCACATTCCCCTATTTTACCGCTTTCAACGTTTTGGGGACATATGCGTAAATATACTTTCTCATATATATACATATACACAAAACTGCAACTTTGTCTTATGTGTTAACAACTTATACCTTACTTGTTTATGTGCTGATTTGCTTTGTATGGCTTCGCATTCGGGAGGTCCAACATAATCTCAGTCTAGTATGATCATACGCCAGTCGTTAGCCTTTGTGTTTCTCGACATCTAAGTTATACTTGCTCATTTGGTTAATTTGTTATTCTCATATGATTTGTTGCAACTACATATTTTTTATACTATACTATATGTACACTTAAACTGGTGTGTTGCTCACTCAACATGTGTTGTTGACAAAATTCAATTTTATACGTATATGCAGGTTATCGCTTGAATTAGTTGCAAGACTTTGTGAAGATTTAGTGAAGAATTATGTTAGAAAAGATAAAATCAATAATTAAATTTGTGTTTATTGTTTGTTTAATGAGTTGTATTTTGTATTTGATTTATTTGAAAATTGAATAAAATTAATAGATATTGTCATTTAAATATTGCATGATAGTACCTTGAGAGCTGTGACAATCAGTTCGCGCCCCGGCATTTCCGCCGTAGGTTGGGGTGTGACAGATTGGTATCAGAGCCGAAGGTTTAAGATAGGTCGTTAGAAACTGCCTTAGACACATGTTTAGGAGCCTTATACGTGCCTATCTGTTTACCTTTATGTATTCAATTTAAATTGTTTACAACTTTCTTAGATAATTATTTATTATTTATTGTTATGCACACACATACAAACTCCGAGACTATGCCTCAACATTCAAGAAAAACTTTTCAAAAAGTAGATTGCTTTTATTTTCGGGAAATTCCTTAAGAATTCCCACCTGTTGTTTTCACTTGTACACTTTAAGGCTAAGTTATGTGGCATGTCCCTAAGATAAAAGAAAGTGGAAGAGAAACTGTGAGTTGGGCACTGGAAAAACGGTTCCAAGAACCAAAGGTAAGACGTTATTCCTTACCTGGGTGATAACCTGACCACAGTACTCAACCCTATGGACCCGAGCGAGACCCATAAATGCCATATGACCGACACCTTAGGTTAATTTTAACCGAATTCACGGTGATTCATGGCTAAACTCGGTTTTCCCGATTATTGTGTTATGTTATTTAAATGGTTAGTTGGGTGAAAAATTCATGGAACCCATGGGCACTCCTACTATTCATTTCTTAACTTGATTTCGTATTTTTGTTGGAGTAATCAACGTGGTGATTCACAAGATTCTCTGACTACCCATATTTATTTATAATTCGTTATTTAGTTTGGTCGGTTAAAACGCCGTGTAACGCTCATTGGGCCGACAAACTTCATTGCATTGTTAATTCGTTAATTAGTTGGGACAATCAAATTTCCATGTAAC
Source organism: Bidens hawaiensis (assembly GCF_021521415.1). NCBI lineage: Eukaryota > Viridiplantae > Streptophyta > Magnoliopsida > Asterales > Asteraceae > Bidens > Bidens hawaiensis. The sequence continues at coordinate 751,474 of NW_027491825.1, read as the reverse complement.
GCTCATGGGCTGTCCAACTCAGTTGTTTTTCGTTAGTTCGTTGGGTCAATCAAATTGCCATGGAAAGCTCATGGGAGGCCAACACCCACAATTTATATTTCGTTAGTTTATTGTTAACTTAATAATCTAAATTTTAAACTGACTTAACTCCTCATGTAGTCATCACACATTAATCTTATTGACAACATCACTTAACAACTATTTACGCAATGTACCCCCTCATCTTATAACCTTTTACTTTTAATCCTCATGACGCAAATCCCTTTACTTCTCAAGGCAACATTTTCATATGTTATCTATACTTAACCATTTTATTAATCTATTGACTTCCTCAATTTAACCTTTATCTTATAAATCCTTATTTTTGGTCACTATAGAATGTCTCATTCAAGATATCAACGTTATCCTCTACGTCAATCGTCTGATTCTCATAACCACAATAAGGCTGCCTGTATCGCCAAAGAGCTAACTGCTTCGATCCCCAGAATAGTAAACCCAAATTCGGAACCTCCATGCAACCGATCCAACTTTTCCCACTAATTCCTCTGATGGTGACTACGAACCATCTACCTCCACTTATCATCATAAAATGAAACGTAAGAACCTTGCTGCAACAAATCCTACCCGCTCGCAAGTCTCCTCGAACAAGAAACCTTACTTCGGTCCTTTTCCGTCATGCTCCATTTGTAATCGTCATAATTCGGTTAAATCCCTATGTCGTCGCTGCATCCAATGTAACCGTTATGGCCATCTTGCTAACACCTGCTGTGTCCCGCCTACTGCGCAAGCTGTCCCGCAATAACCTACCCCTCTTGCTCAACCTGGTGTTCCTAATACCCGTGTTTGCTACCATTGTGGAAACCCAAATCACCTCTATAATGCGTGCCCTCAACTTACCCAAGCCCATCAAGCCCAAACTACGACTACACCATATTACTTGACCCATGCTTACCATGCTCAAACCCATCAACCTCATGTCCCTCAAGCTCCTCCCTTCAACCAAGACCAACCTTACTTAACCCAACACCACCAAACCTCGCAACCGCAAGCTCAAGTCTACCAGACATATTTCCACCAAACAACCTTCTTGCAAATTGTTTAAACACACGTTTTCCAAGCAATGCCGAATCAACCTATCTCAACTGCTCTTACTCCTGCAACTCCTCATGGTGCCTCAAGTCATGTAAATTAAGCTACTCCGCAATCATGAAAACCTTTTCCGTTCCTTTAACTATCTTAATTTCTTTTGTCTTTTCTTAATTGCGTATTGTAACGCCTCTTTATGGCTTTGAATTATTTCCGTATTTGGACTATTTATCTTCTATCTAATAAATAAAGTTTCATTTGGTTAATTAGATTGTTTATTGAAGCCTACTTCTATCTTATTTCTTTACCTCCATTAACCTTAAATATTTATAAGCTATTTTTTCTTAAACTTTAAATACTTATATCTGTACGTTTAAAATTCGTCTTAAAATTTCTTGCTCTATTAGAATTCACGGAAACTTTTGAAATTATTTTATGCATTGGTGACTTCCTAATGTTATAAATTAAGACTTCTTAAAACCTTTGTTTTTCTCAAAGTCATGTTTTAATCAAATGTTTTGTAAATCCACACGATGAGACGAATCATGTGGACCATCCGACGAAGAAAATAATTATGGTTTGGAACATAATTATCGAAGTCCTCGCATGGAAATCATGATGCGTAAGATTGTGTGTCATAATATAGAATTGAAAGTGGTTGAAATAACGGTACATATGTAAGGATGATAAGGACATGGTGGATACGCCGCTGGTACATCTTATATATAAGTGCCCTTACCGGATTTACATTTGGAGCGTTATTTTAACTATTCAAAGTTCGGTGTTATGATAAATTTTTAAATTTTATTTTAAAATTTTCTTTTCCTCAAACTTTAATGGTGTTATAGTATTCTTTAATTTCGGGACGAAATTCCCTAAAGTAGGGGAGACTGTAACAACACAGCTTTTCGAGTACCGTACCTTTATTAAAACCCGAACCATTTCGGTGTTCGGGAAATTTTTACCGCGTTTATCGAATACATTAACTATTATCATATTATTATTTAACTTATATATATTATATAATAATAACTTTCAAAGTATGGCAATATTGACCCAAAGTGAAACTATTATCCCTTTCTGTATCCACTTTCTAACTATAGGGACTAGTGTGTAAACTTCATATTATAACCCATATACTCTAACCCAAACCCGATATCATATTCGCGAACCCGATTAACAGTTGGAATGTCTTGGCCCTTAATTCTCCCTAGAAACATGGAAATTGAATCATATACGCGTTATACCTTCCATATACGGCATACCGACGTAGTTGATTAGGAAACTCGATCAAGATTGATATGTAATGGCTCGTTTAACAAACCGACATGTGACTCGTATATTAATATACATTCAAACAATTTTATTAACTCAATTAAATCTGTATAGACCTTCCTTTACCCGTCGCTAACCTTAAACACAATATTAATTTGATTATAGTCGCGTGTTTGATGGAGTTCTTCGTCTCTATTTGGTCGTCACTGTTCTATCTCTATTCACCCGCTTCTGGTCGCTAATTGAGGTAATTAATTGGTTCATTATGATCGCAATCCTTCACTGATTCTAAGCCCTAACAATAATTAAACTAAACATCAATCGGATTAACTGATTGATGTTATTAGGGTTTGTATCAGTTAGAGTTTCGTTGTCTGTTGTTTATATTTTTTTGAGTTTGGATGCTATGACATCTTGGCTGGCTAGCTCAGTTGGTTTGAACCTTGGTTGCGGAGTGGCAGGTCGCGGGTTCGAAATCCTACCACCCCGTTTTTTGTAATTATTTTTGTTATTAGTTTTTTAAAGCTATTCTAATAAATAATATATATAATAATAATTAATAAATAAATTGTCCTTTATAAATCCGACATTAATACTTATGTTTCTCGTGTCTCTCGTCCGTGTGTGTACGTATATGTACTTAGTTATACATATATGTATATATATACACGTATGTATAATACCGCGTAAACTAATATTTTTGGTTATATAAATATATATATACAATTAGTCAAATTATTAATCGTCTTAACAAACTAATAAATATTATTAAAGATGTGTTTTACTTATTTAATATCTTTATATATAATAAAATATTATAATATACTTTGTTTTGACAAACTAATAATTTTCCTATGATATCTTTACATAAAATAAATATTAAGAATGATTAAAAGAATAAAATATGACTTAATAGCTTAATAAAAATCAAACTCGCTTATCCGATCTAGTTCATTAACTTAGCGTGTCTTCGTATTATATTTTTCCTTATTAGGCTTCATCGTCAACGCGCGTGATCCGCTTTCATCATTCTTGTTGTTATCTATTCACTCTTGTTCGTTTGTGAAGGTGAATACCACATTCCCCTATTTTACCGTTTTCAACGTTTTGGGGACATATGCGTAAATATACTTTCTCATATATATACATATACACAAAACTGCAACTTTGTCTTATGTGTTAACAAGTTATACCTTACTTGTTTATGTGATTATTTGCTTTGTATGCTTTCGCATTCGGGAGGTCCAACATAATCTCAGTCTAGTATGATCATACGCCAGTCGTTAGCCTTTGTGCTTCTCGACATCTCAGTTATACTTGCTCATTTGGTTAATTTGTTATTCTCATATGACTTGTTGCAACTACATATTTTTTTATACTATACTATATGTACACTTAAACTGGTGTGTTGCTCACTCAACATGTGTTGTTGACAAAATTCTATTTTATACGCATATGCAGGTTATCGCTTGAATTAGTTGCAAGACTTTGTGAATATTTAGTGAAGAATTATGTTAGAAAGGATAAGATCAAGAATTAAATTTGTGTTTATTGTTTGTTTAATGAGTTGTATTTTGTATTTGATTTATTTGAAAACTGAATAAAATTAATAGATATTGTCATTTAAATATTGCATGATAATACCTTGAGAGCTGTGACAATCAGTTCGCGCCCTGCATTTCCGCCGTAGGTTTGGATGTGACATTTGTTTTTAGTAGATTTTTTTTTTAAATTTAAAAATAGGAAAGAAGATGATGAATGGGATGAGAATACTCTTATTAAAACTAATCATTTCATTTATTATAGTTGAGGATAGTTTTATCTTTTTATGTGTAATATTGTGTAACATATATATGCCTAAATACCAATTACACACACACACACATATATATAAAAGGGTTCAAATAAAAAGAAAGAGTTTTCTAAGAATGATAAGAACCAATAGATTTTTGACATGTGACATTACAACATATGGTGAAAGAACAAATCTAGGAAACTATGTCGGTTATAATGGTAAAAGAGTAATTTTAGGAAACTATGACAGTTTTTGATAATTTTAAATCTCAACCATTGATTAACATGATCCAATGGCTATGATTTATTCTTAGTTTTCCTAAGAAACTACTTATTTTTAGGATAACCCTCCCCTATATTATATATATATATATATACATATATATATATGGGAAAGTTAACGTACAAATGAAATTAGCGTGCTAATTGTAAGAATCAAGTAGATTAACTATGTATACAAGTAGATTAATTATGTAAATATATCATAGAGTAATTATTCAATTACTATATGATGTAATTACACAATTAATTTATTCTACGTGTATATATAATTACTTTATTTGATTCTAACAATTAACATGTTATTGATCCAAACACTATATATCTATACTATATATAATACACCAAATAAGGGCAAATTAGGACACTTATTTTTAAGTAATTTATAACACTTAAAGCATGAGGTGCATGTGTTAGTAATGGTAAACATGTCTTTTAAACACAATCTATTCAACTTACAAGTTTGGTCCCTCATCTTTAACCATATTATGTTTTTAATTTAACTTGTAAACTAACTTCACACCCATGATTTTTAAACGACTATAACCTTTTCATACGTTAATATTTTTTATAAACAAATTGCACCATAAAAACAAGCATTTTATTCTCTTTAATTTGGATATGATATTGTTGTAATTTTTTTTCATTTTAAATAAATTAATATGTTACGTAGGGGTGTTCAGTATCGGTTTTGATGATTTTTAAGTTAAACTTGTGAGTCCAAGCGTTAATACTGATTTTTTGTCGTCCAAAACCAAACTCAACCATTGAAAGTTGAAACCGAATCGTTATTAACGGCCTGGTTCCAGTTTGGTTTCACAGTTTAAACTTTAATAATAAATTTAGTTTAAAATAATTAATAATTTAAATGTACCATCAATTTTAACTAAAAACCAACATAATATGATACTTGAGATGATCATAAATAAAAAATGATAACTTTAGCCACATAAATGGTAAATATTAATGGAAGATCTAGGACATGAAATAATAACAACAAATATTACAAAATGAATCATATTGCAATTAGGTTAATTTACAGTCTTTTCTAGTTTCATATGGCCGGTTGCCGATATAAACCGCGAACCAATCGTTCACTACGTTTTGAAAATTTTGAAACGACCAACAAACTGAAGATAAAAAAGAAAAAGAAAAAAAGAAGTCATACCAATGACCGATTTAAACGATTTTAAGGTTTTAACCGAACCATAAACACTTATATTCAGGGGCGGACTTACTTGAATGGGAGGGGTAGCACCCGCTACCCCTTAACTTTTCCAGTGAAGCGGAATTTTTTTCTTTTTGTTACGTTTTATAAATTACGTTACCCATGAAATTATCTATACTATATATAAAGCATGAGTGAGGGACCTCTTAATTTTTAAGAGGTACCAAACTTGTTGCTTTTAGTACAAACTATAATGCACAAGATTAAGGCAATTTTGTAGGGGCAACTTGTTGCTTTTAGTACAAACTATAATGCACGAGTATTTTATTCTCTTTAATTTAAGTAAGGTATTGCTATAGTTTTTTCATTTTAAAAACTAAACATGTTACGTGATTACTGTTATAGACCGGCAAACGAATCGGTTGGTTTCGGTCGTTCGGTTCATGGGTCTAAAAGGTTAAGGTTGGAATAAGTTACAAAAAGGTTAATTTGGTTTGGGTCGGGACAAGTTTGGGTTGAAAGGGGTCAAGTCATAACTAATGTCGGTTATAACATTATTAAGCGGAACGGGTTGCGGGTCATAACGAGTTCAATGTAGCGTTACGTGCGCACCAACACCTGACTGAGCGTGCACAATCGTTGTGTGACGTTCTTACTAACACCGGTTAAGATTCCAATGCCGCAATACGAGCATACTATCGTCGTGATACGCGCATACTATTGTTAAGTTACGCACATACAAAAACAGTAACACCGGTTACGCATCCGATGTCATGTTTGCGTGCAATCTTGCCGCATCGCGTGGGCACACAACTAGTATTATGTTACCCCTCAACAAATTTTGAAACCTTTTGAAACCCCACAACAATAGTTTTCAAAATTTTAAAACCTGCTTGGAATCCATGGTGGTTGAAAGAGAGAGAAAGATGAGTTGGGGAAGACAAATGATCGTGGGTTAAAATAAACTAAAAAAAAGTAAATTAGATGTAAATTTATTATTAACCCCTTTTAGTTTAAAAAAGTTACAAATTATACCCTTTAGTTAGATTTGAATTTTCAAATCACCTTATAATTAAACATTTTATATTTCTTATTCATCAAACCTAAATAACAAATTGAATAGATAAATAATATGTTCGTTTTTAATTTTTCGTTAACTAACTTATAATGTTTTTTTTTTAATTTGTTATTTTTTATTTACAATTGTCTTTTATTTTTTAATTTAATTAAGTATTGAAAGTTTGAAAGTACCGTCAATAATATGTGTTTGATCTAGTAGAAAGATAGTAACATAATTATTGTATTATTAAGTTAATAAGTTTGAATAATTTTATAATAACGTTAAGCAAACAAGCTTGGGTTATTCTGACCTGAACTATCTTAAACCGACTTGTTTTGACCCACTTATTTTTGCCCCAACTGATAAACATTATGGATCCGTCACCCAAACAAGTTACCCAAGGGCATGTATGCATGGAAGCGGGTATAGCCCGGCGCTGGTACGTGCATACGCTTAACCGGGTCGGGGACATGCAAAACGTGTAACCGGGTGCCTGTACGACCGAAACACGTTACCGGACTCGCTACGCTTGAAACACGTAATTAGGCCCCGAAAAACGCAAAACCAACAAAAAAGTTTTCTTAATGTACTGCTAGGAAAAAAAAGCACGCTACCCCTAAAATAATTGTCTAGATCTGCCACTGCTTATATTTGTACGTGATTAGCAGGTTCAAACACCCGCTGCATCGTGCGGGCACCCGTCTAGTATATATACATAAATGACAAAACAATCTTTTAATATATTAATATACCAAAATAAAAATAATATGTTTATTTGATAAATTTTTATAGTTCTTAAAATATATAGGAGTTATGAACTAAATATAATATTAAAATTACATTATCTGTATCCAAAATCAAGCTTCAACAATAGTGTCTATACTAGAATTAATAAATGTTTTAACCTCGATCATTTTCCTTTTACGATACTCACCGACGACAAGTCTTAAATCCTGGATTAGTTACCACACCAAAACACATTCATGATTCCTAAGTACTTTCTGTTACCAGTACAAGTAGTAGGCACCGACGGACGTAATTGCAAAATTCTATTTCTTTCTTTGCCAATTTTCATGTTACAAAATATTACTCATAATATAATGAAAGAATATGCTTTGATGTTGTAGACGTTTACCTTGACTTGGGCTCATTTTTTTGTGTTAGTTTCAGACATATATAAATGCATGCATAGACGTTAATTCAATAAATAATTATATATATGCATAAATTGAAGATGTGTAAAAATTGAAGCTATGAAATGATGTTTATATTCTCCCACATGTAAGCAAGGATCAAACATGAAAGATGTTTTAATTTGGTGGGCTAAATTTTTTTTTTTTTAAAGAATAATGAAGTATATATGAACCGAGGACTCAAAGAACATAAGAATCGAATTGAAAATTACATAAAATTCGTTTACTTGGATGTGACCTAAACAATGCATGTGCACCACTTTCAAAAATCCACGAACATATTTATTTAAACCGGTCAGTTTCAAATCAACAATTACCCCTATTGACCGCTTGTTATCATTTTATTATCATCACTTATCATGTAACAGTAGGATACTTTTATTTGAAAAACAATACTCAAACCGAGGACTCAAAGAACATTAAAGTCGATAACATGAAATTCGTTAACTTGGATGTGACTTGAACAATACATGTGCACCATTTTCATAGAATTCACGAACGTATTAATTTAAAAGTTAAGCCGGTCTCAAATCAACGGTTACCAATATTGACCATGCATAGTGGGGCACCCCCCCCCCCCCACCGGGAGTCTTGGGCGCTTTGGATGGAGGGAGCGCTTCCCACAAAGTGCCAGAAGAGGGAAGATGTGAAAGGTGATCGGTGGGCTTGTTTATTTATTTATTTATTTATGTTTTAAGGATAAAAATAAAATAATTTTGAGATAATGATTTGAATGAGTTTCATCCACTACACCTCATTTAGCTAAAAAGCCTATATGGTTATATGACTTCATATGCAGTAAAACACGACCATAGAGGTTCCATTCATTACACAGTATGATATTATCACTTATCAGGCATGATATTATCATGTAATAGTAATACGTATGCTTTAACTGATTAATTATAATTAATTTATTTATGCTTTCAGCTTTTGTCGGTAGGAGATGCACTTTGTTTTGTTGCGTAAATGTCATTGTTCGAATTCTCGGGTTTTAAGATAAGTATTAATTAGCTTCCTTTTTGATATATGCATGGTATATATAATGAGATGTCGTTTTCCGAACATTTTCCACTTTACATTTGCATATCGACATTAATTATGGGATAACGTGATAATTCCCAAACTAAAGTTTTATAAATATCTATGATTTTAGATATATTTATAACTTAACTAGCTTTTAGCCCGCGTGTTACGCGGATTATTTAATTTTTTATTTTAATTTTTTTGTGAATATATTAGTTTAGTTTTTTTAATATATATGTTTGTATAGAATTATTATGGTTTAGCGGTCGTGCAAAACTTATATGTTGTTTAATATATCATCTTAAATGAGCTCCCATGACCATATAATTTAATGTGGCCCAAAGTATGTTATATGTTTTAGTTGGAGTTAAAGTTTAGTTTCTTACTTTATTTACGTTTTTATGAAGTTGTTAGGTTTTGTTAGTGATACGGAACACATATGTTGATTGACGCATCACCTCAAATGGACTCTGATTGATGTATGAATTAACGTGGCCTGGTTAATTAGAAAAAAGCAATCAATATAGTCTAGCAAATTCTATCGTTTTGGAGCACAAACCATACCTGCGTACACAAAGCCGATGACGAATAATAACTGCTGGGGACTCATAGCTAACCCATAGCTGGGGCGTTACTGGCTAATACTAATTGCAAAAACAGGAAAAAGGTCTGCACTTGATAAAAATTATCCATATAAATTCAAGAGTAAAGAGGTGAATATATGGGGCAATATGCTACCATATTATTATGAGATTGGGAACACTAAATGTATAATATTAGACCAAAGGATGCCTTAAAAACTCAACAAACTAAAATCGGCACAACCACAATAATTTTTCCAACATCCTCATCAACTTGCATTATCTTTTGATCTGTGCCTTCAAATAATTAGTTTAGATTAAGAAGAGGGATCGTAAATTAGATAATTCTTCAGCTATACCCAAACTGCAATTTAACATGAACTTTCAAAACTACCCAAACTACTCTTGCGGCCAAGGTTGTTTTGGGAAATTAACATCTAGGGTGTCACTGTTTCTTAACAATTAACACCGACAACAAAATTTGGCTAGGATTTTAACTGCATTGAACTTATGCTTCAAACTATGTTTGCTTAAGGATGTGTGCCATGGTTTTGCTTCGGACTATGTTTATTTTTCTTAATGAACGTTGGGCATAAGTTTACATGTCTAGTATGTGTGATGTTCTTGATCAGACAACATCATGAGTCATGCCATATTCTTGATTAACCCAAGTCTTATTTGAGAATAAACCGATTTGACTGACCTGGTTTTTCCGAAGAAGAAAATTGTTTTGACGGTCAAGTCATTTGCCCCAACCGAGTAAAAGTCCTAGACGTGACACTGCCTTTGACCATGTTGTAATCAAATCCAAATATCAATCCATTTATGGTTGTACTATATATGCTTGACCCCACATAAATGCATAGTGTTTATTGTTGTGTAGTCGCGTATTAAAGGCAATGGAAAATAACCGGGGTTGTCAATAGCACATAATGATATACAAGTATCCCATTAATAAAGTATTGAGGTTATTACTATCAACCTATGCAAATTAAACTAAGGAAAATCAACAAATAAACAATATCTTAATTTTTAATTATAAGGTTTTAAAATGGCACCCTTTAAAGTTAGTAAGCTTCCATTATGAAATATGAAATAGTTGATTTTTTTATCCTTGTAATTCATATTAACACATATAATTATCCAAATTACAAATAAATCAAACACTCAAATAATTATTTATTATGATTACCCACTTAGTTATACTACCTAAATTATCAATAAGTCAAATATATAAAAATGACTAAAATGTTCATTTCATTTGTCATTGTCACCAATTTGTCTATTTAAATCAGCCTTGCCCTAACATGTCCAATCTAAATCTAGACAACCACCTGTTTAATAATAATCAGCCGATCGGCCACGAGAATTTTTTGGGGAAAAACAACCTCAAATAGCCCTGCTCTCCATGGGAAATGTTCCCAGCGGCCCACCTTGTTCCAGTCGAGTTGTCAACGACGTCCTCGAAGACACTCCTGGAATTTTATTTATTTCTTTAGATGACTTATTGCAAACTCCATCGTGACAATTCCATCCATATCTGCATTGCAAGTATAAACAATCGAGTGTAAGAAGACGTTATTTTGAACTACACCATGACGATTCCGCTTTTAGTTAGCTCTTAGTTGTAGGATATGTGCCTAGATTTGATCTGAGTAATGATAGTGGGTATGCCTACGTGACCATAATCAATAAGCAATCATTAAACTTTTTTTTTATCAAATCTAAACCCAGAAGCTATTGCTTGCCTCTTATATTTATAACCACCAGAATAACAATTACCATTGACATTTTAGTATGACAATCAAAGAAAGACAACTAAGTTTAGAAGTTTGGTCTCTAAATCTAAAATAGCAAATGTAACAATTACATACTACATATCCTGATATCCATAAGTTAAAAAGTACTTTATTCCCATAAAGTATGATTAAACCCTTGAATCTTACACCAAAAGAGACCCTTCCATGATTGTGGTGGTTTTACCTCAAATCAGTACCGGTTGATTCTCCTTACACATGTAATACAACACTTCTACGTGAGGACTGAGTTGACCCAAAAAGTCAAACAAACCTTAAAGGTTAACATTTTACAATATATATCATCATCATCATCATCGTACTCAATATATCCCACCAATAGCAAAGCTATGGTAGGGTCTGAGGAGGGTAAGATGTAGACAGCCTTACCTCTACCCCGTAGGAATAGAGAGGCTGCTTCCGGTGAGACCCCCAGCTCGATGGTAGTTTTGCATCAAGCCTTGGACATAAGGCACATAACACTCAACCATTGGGACACCGGCCGATTGGTGCATGTACCCTTGTCTTTCGGCTATCAACGCTACCACATGATGCCTGATTAACCTTCCGCCACTTTTAACGTTATTTTCACGAGATTAGTAAAATAACGTCAAAATTAGTGCAATTTCACTTTAGCCCACCTGAGGGTTCACACATATACACATTATATGCGCGCACCCAAGCAGGGCATCATTTTACAATATATATATATATTATATATAAATACATCATACCTGATATGCAACAAAATCACAATGCCCAAACATCTCATGCCAGTAGACTACTAAAGTACAATGTGCACTCCCAGTAACATGATCCTATAACAAAACAAACCAATTAGTTTTTTTTTAACAAACAAAAAAGGTACTAAATATTTATATTAAGAACCATCATCCAACACTCTACCATATAATAATTACCTCATCAACATCAATCTCACACCGAAAACGCGAGAACAAAAGTCAAACACAGACCCGTTAGACGCATTTGCTGTAACTATTATCTCCCTCCCAAGAGCTTCTTTGATCTTATGAAATTTTGTCTTGAAATCTACAACTGCTTCTCCTAATTAAAGCATCATCATCAACATTAATTCATAACTTTCAAACTCTTTAATCATCATTCACAACCACCTTTATTTTTTTCAGATGTAAGACCAAATTGAGTTCATACAATTATGTCATCAAATGCATTCTTTTATTATCACATCAACAACAAAAACACCATTTAAAATTAGGGAAACCACAATTTCATTGAAATCCGAAATAGGCACAACAGAAAAATCTATATTATCTGGAATTCGTTTTGCAATCAGAATTCCAGATAACGTTGAGAATTCAATCGCGTTAAAAATCACAAATCGCCATCGGCAACCACCGCTTGTCATCACATCACCGCAGGTAAAAGAGCAGATATAAGCCGGTCGCAACCATGGACGTCGTTAAACAGCCGCCAACAATGACAGCAAACGTTGGTAGGGTTTAACAAATAAATGGTTATTGATATTTGAGATGTTACAATCCATTCAAGGGTTATCCGGGTTTCGTGAGACCCGTAACCCGTGGAAATTATAACTTAAACGGGTCAAATCGGGTGACATCAATGAGAGCTCACCATTAACAAATGAAGCTATGTGGTGGCTTGAGAATGAGGGGGAGCAACCAGAGCCCCTAAACGCCTAAAAATATTATAATGTATGTCTTTAACAGTCTCTTCATGAAACAAAATCATGGTTTACACACTGGTCAACACCCTCATCTATCCCGTCTACACAATTAAGCAACACTTATTAGTTGTGTTATCTAATTATCTCTTCATAATATTTCACAAAAGTTTTCATCCACATCGATAAACAAATCAAACGCAGATTAGATGCGAATTCTAAACCTAAACAAAAAAAAACGTAAAATCATATCTGTAAAATTGAAATTGATTGTACTTTCAGCTTTAGAGGGCTCGAGGATTGTTGACAGTAGCCCTAAATATCATATAATGATTCTAAATAGCATAATCTTGTGGTCCGGTCAGGTTTTATACGGTCGGAAACCAAACCGTTCACTATGGTTATTTAATTTGAAACCGACCGACCGGAAACTAAAAGGAAAAAGCGACCATGAAGCTAGACCGGTGACCGGTTTCATGGTTTTAAACCAAAACCATGAACATCCCTAATTTAAATCCATAAATTTGTAGCTTTCTTTATATACTATTCAAATATATAAATCAAAGGTGAATGGTAAAAGGAACTAAACCACCCACGAAATATTTCAGTTAGACCTCAATAGCAGAAAAACAAAAAAGAATTGATTTTTTTAAGAAATGGCAGAACTACCAATTGTGTCGGTTTCACGTTTTGGCCAATTTCTAGCATTAAAAGAGTCAACTTCTACCCTTTTTAGTACCTTAAAAGCATGAAGATGATATATTTATTCTACCTGTTCAGCAGGTGACTCGTTAAAACCCCATTCTTTCTTTAGTTTCACAATTATAATTAGGAATTATGGCAATTATTTCTATCGAGTCATCTTCTTCATTCTAGTTGGAAGTCCTATTTCCAAAAACAACCATTGTTTCGCAGTAGCTACAAAATCCAAAAATCTTATTGAAATACTCCATTCTATATGTTTCTTATGCTAGTAAGAACATTAAACAAAATTAAAGCAATGTGAGTTGGCAGTGCCCCATAGATTTAACTAAATTTTCGATGGGTAGTTTATACAAATAGTTTATAGGCATACACCCATTTGTGAATGATCTAGTAGACGCAACAACAACAACATTAGATTCAAGATTTCAATCACAAAATCAGACTAAGATTTGATGATGAGACGGAATGAATTTGTGGATTTCATTCCTAATTTTGAGCCTTGTATCAAACAAACAAACAAACACACACAATATGACTATGAGGAATGATGTTCATTCCATCATACCCAAGAGTCAGACAAAAATTATAACACTCCTATCTTTAGATGTCATTGTAATCACAATTGTTTAAATTCAGTTGAAACTAATCATAATTCATGTCAAATCAACCTCCAGGCCGTACAAACTAATCAAATTTGAATACCCTTTTACAGAAACGAAATCCACCCAGAAAACAAAAAAAAACGTCACAAGAAACCACATTGAACCAATTTTGGGTCAAATTGAGCTAAAAAACTGAGAGATTCGTGGAAACAACCCAATTGGGAGTTAACAGTTTTAATTAGGGATAGAATAAAAAAAAGGAAGTAAAGAGACATACCTGTTAAATATTAGGATGTGGGAGTAACGAATCCTTAACTCTATTCGCCGACAACCCCACCTCCCAACGGTTGATTGATTGAACCGGCCTAAAATATGATTGTTCACGGGAGAATTATACGTAAGTATGAGATTTTATCCAGTAATTGATACTCGGAGAACTTATCCAAAGACGTAGAGGCAATGTCAGTGAACAAAATTGTAAGGGGGTTGGGATATAGAGTTGCAATCGGTGATTGTAGGCGACGTTGTCTTATCCTATTTGAGATGTTATGACCCGTGTAAAGGTTAGATGGGTCAAACCGTGCTCAATCAATCAAAGACCTTCGTTAAAAAATCAAGCAATTTGGTGACTCTAAGAAGGGTGGGGAGTGATGTGAGAGCGACACGTAGGATTTTAAGGTACACAATTAGTTAGATAGTTAGATAGTATAGTATACAAGAAAATTAGATATTTTAAAAGTTCATGTTAATGTACATGTTGTTGTCAGGGGAGGCTTGGAGGGTGTGCGAGCCACATCATCGGCCGGGGCACATAAGTTTCGGGGGCACAAACTAAGGTTATTTGCAATGGTTTATTAGATAATTACATGCTCAGAATGGTTTCTGTTTATAATAAATCGGTCCATACAAGTTTTGTCCATATACATTAGCGAATAAAAAAATTTCGTTAAAACCTACAGTTTTTTTTTATTTTGGCTCGGCCGAATTATTTAAATTCTCGAAAACAGCCCAACATGTTGTGTTTAAATTCATGTGATTAGAAATAAAAAATAATATGTCTTATTGATTTTGGGTTCATGTATGTTTTTTATTTCTCGGCTTGGGTTCTTGATTACGCAACCTATAAAGTTAGTAACAAATCATAACTAAAAGTTACCTATTCTAACAAAGTAAAATAACTGTAGACATGTATTAGCTTATGGTTAATCTTTACAGTTTTTCTCTCTCCAAAACTAATATATGCCATATGACAAATATTTTTATTCACTTTCTTGTTACACCCATTTATATTATATTTATAACAACTTTAAATTATTCACTTTTTATTAAACTCTATTATATTATATCTATACACTTTTATAAAAATAAATATTTACATATTATACAACTATACATTGTTTGAATATATTTTACAACATAATTGATGAAATTCAAAAATCAACAACAACCCGTGTTTGTTAAATATTGAAAAGAATATAGTTTTTAATGTTATCATTAGCATATTATACTATGTATATTGTTGAAAAGTGTAATTAAAAAAATCTAAAAAAAAATTCTAATATGCTTTCAAATATACGAATTAATTTTTTTAATCATTAAATTATAAATATATTCTTAAAAGTTGATCCATTTTTTTTAAAATGATCCATTTGTCTTTTGGTTTTTTTTTACAATCATATTAATTTATAAATTATAAATATATGATTAAATCTTATTTATTTTTTCGCTTAATTTAGTAAACTATACATTTATCATGAGCATTAAAATTTAAGAAAAATAACAAACACTTCCAAAATATCACCTCCAGGCCTATTAATGCTACTAACTTTTATCAAATTAGAAACATTTGTGTTAGCATTGACCTTCCTTGAATAGTGATCAGGATGTTTTATGTGAAGCATTTCGTACAAAAGTATACTAAAGTGAAGCAAAACATTCACAAAATTGAACGGGTTAACATGTTATTTTTTTGTCAATTAGCAAAGTCGGGAAGCCCCTCAAACTTATCAAAAAAAATTTCATGGTGTAGCTCAAAACTATTATTATATGAGAATTATTCTCCGAAATTGGTTTATAACCAACTTTCTTTCAATTATACATATATAATATTGAGAATAAATTTTCAATAGATGAAGTGTTCTTGGGTATGTTTTTGAACGTACATTATTTTTTTTATTAAGTTCATTTTATTTTTTGGAAAAAAAATTTTGTGATAAAAATAAAATCAATTTGTGTATAATGATACAAGCCTAAATTTAATACATTTTTCTATATACATTATATATTTCTTTATTTGTAACTTAATTATTTAAATCATCATGTGTGTTACGCGAGCTCTAAAACTAGTAGAATTAATATGGTCGCAAAAGAACCAGGAGTTGTAACTTTGGCCGCAAAACGAAGTTGAAAAAACCTAACACCATATCTCGCGTAAAATAATTAGTATCCGGTGTTTATTAAAGGTTTAATCGATACACTAAGATATTAAAAAAAAGTTTCGGTGTTTATTTAAGGGTAGTCAGTTAGGTTGTACTTAGTGGGCGCAATGTATGTGCAAATTCCGGCCAGGAAGGGCGAGAACACCCCCCGGGCGATTTTAGAGGCGATGAGAGGGGGGGGGGGCAAGGAATTTGTCGCCAGGAGTTGTGTGTGTATATATTATTATTATTTTATTATGTGTAGTGATATATATATATATATATATATATTTGTGTGTGTATATATTATTATTATTTTATTATGTGTATTGATATATATATATATATATATATGTATATTAGGTTACAACATCATTACACCACAAAAACAAAAATCTATCATTTGCTGATTGGACGTTACATGGCACAAAACGCCTCAAGTTGTAGCACATCCACTACACATAGCCTTATAGATATTACATTTTAAAAAATATATAATTGATTAATATGTGTCTGAATCATCTAACTATTTCTCATACTTTAAACCAAAGAAAATGAAATATGAGACCAATATTATATTCTAGTTTACCCGTCACTTGTGGTCTATAGCAGAAGATTTGAGTTTGCACGTTGAGGCCTAAGTTCGATCTCATTTATGTTATTTTTGGTGGATGATGATACTAAATGATTTGAATTAGGCTTTGAGTAAGGTTGTCGGTTTAAATCCTGAGCTAACCCGGGTTTTCCTCCAACCGTGTGTTACGCTAGAAAATCATGCTCTTGCAACGACTATCAAGTGGAATTTGGTGGTATGGTTTCCTAAGAGAACACCCAAGCCAAACTCTAAATTTGTTATGGATCCGGTTAAAACAACATAGTATGATCAGAGGGGGCAACATGGGTAACAGAACTTTCCAAATTTGATGAGTGCATTAGCCTAAACACAATAAAGTCGTCTTTCTAAAAAGATATATTATAGTGTTATCTACTGCTTAATCAATTAATTACAAAATAACATTAACTATATCTGTTATCAATGTCTATGCGTGTGATTCTTTAAACATGTATTTCCCGCCATTTCTTTTCTTTTCTAGGTATCAATAACAATCATAACAACGAAGCACTTAACAAACACGTTCAACCAAATCAATTGAATTAATTAAAAGATATCTTTCGTAAGATAGGTGACGTTCAATCTTAAAAACACAAACCAGCAGGATGAGACACCTATACTACAAATAAGCGCTTCCAACTTCGACAACCAAGTTTGAAATCAGTTTCATGTCTTTTAAGGTGGTGGTAATGCGGCTCGAGAAGCAATCAAACATTGGATTCGCCCCTGGTTGGGAACACAGTCCCGTCCTAGCGGTTCCGACCAAAACAATCTCGGTGGGCTTAGTACTTGTCGCACCCCGTCCCGATTATTTCTTCTTTTTTCTTTTCTTTTCTTTAAATTAAATTGCATACCTTAAAGAAATAATGGGTGGTTGAAGGTGGTGGTCATGGTGCTTGATGGTGGCAACAAAGGTTGTTGAAGATGGTGGCGGCGGCGGCGCAGGGCTGGTGATGACGAAGAAGATGAGCTGATCGTTTTTTCCATCAACTTCAGGGTTATTTTATCGTTATATTTTAGAGCTCAAATATTAAGCCTAAATTTATTTTTGGTGTAATATATATATATATATATATATATATATATATAAAGTTACTGAAGAAACATGAAATGAATGAATTTTAATTTTTAAAACTAAAAGTTTATTAAGATTTTAAACTTTATTTATTTATTCGTGTTTCCTTTAGAAGTTGAGTATTTTTTTCTTAATTAGTAGAATGCTATTTTAAATTATATTATATTTATGTTTTTTTTTAATTTTAAATAATTAAAGATCGATGATTAAAACTGGTTTATAATACTGGATGGAAATGAGATCATTGTCACTATGAGTGTTCAAAGTCGGATATTCGGTCTTTGGATATTCGAACTTCGGATAACTGAACCTTTCGGATAATGGATTTCACAATTCAAATCCGAAATTTTGATATCCGATCGGATAGTGAACCAGATATCCAAAATATCTAAAAAAAAATAATTATTATAAAAACCCTCGTTTCCTACATCCAGCCTCCATAACACACAGAAAAACACACACATCCTACCAAGAAGTTTTTGTGTTAGATCTTCGTCAAACAACAAGATACACGTCTAGATTCACGTGTTGAATCATACCTGAAACAAGAAGTGACCATAAAAGGTACGTTTTAGGTCAAATGTTAAGTTTTTGAGGTCGGTTTGCCCTAGGATTTATTTTCAGGCAAATCGGGCCTTATTATTATGTAAGAAAAATGTAAACTTGAACGTAAACAAGTTGTTTAGAATGAAACGGGACAAGCGAGTCACATTTGGACCGTGTTAGAATGAGTAAACGAATGTGTTATGGCCCGGAGCTTGTTTTATCAGCAAAACGAGCATGACGGGATGTAAGGAAGGGATTAGAATGGTAATACACGAAAAACCATGTTTAAATCGAGTTCTGAAGAAACTCGATTCGTTTTGAAAACGAATCGAATTTGAAACGAATCGAATCGAATTGGAAGAACGAATTAAATCAAATTAGAAACGAAATGAATCGAATGAAAACTCGATTCGATTGGTTTGAAAACATGATTCGATCGGTTTGAAAACTCGATTATATTGGTTTGTAAACACGATTCGATCGGTTTGAAAACTCGATTCGATTGGTTTCAAAACTCGATTCGATTGGTTTCGACTTCAGCCCAGCCAGGGGCTTTGCTCCTTGGACCCTTCTAGGGCTGCCGCCCCTAGAACCGCGCTGCCAGGGCGCTGCCCTCGGACCCCTGTTAGCTAGGGGTTCCACTAACCTAGAAGTATGATGTAGTTAGAAGTAGTTAATTGATACTTATAATTATTACGTGGTTAGCAGTGCATAGCTAAGGATGGGTAGTACCGTTAACTCAGAAAGGACCTGTTTCCTTATTATGTTTTCGGGGTTGTATGCATACTCGATGTGATTAGTTAATACACTTTACCTTAAGTGATAAGTGTATGATATGCGGATGTTTGAGGAATGATATAGAATATGGTAAGAGTATGTATGAAAGTATATATGATGAAATGTATGTATGGTTGTACAGAAAGAAGGGTGTCGGACCCTAATAGTATCCAAGGATGAAGGGCACCGGACCCTAATAGTATCCGAGGATGAAAGGCACCGGACCCTAATAATATATCTGAGGTATGTAGGGCGAAAGACTCTTTAAAAGATAGTTATGTATGCATTGTGTATGTCAATAAATGAAAGAACGAAATTTTGAAAGAAAGAATGAATGAATGTATGTATGGAAGAGAGATAACAGGTAAAGTATGTGACATGTATCTCCGGATATGTATAAATAGTATGTGAATGTAATGTACGTTTTCTGGTTAACTAGAACTCACTCAACATAACTTACTTTTAGTATGCACGCACATAAATAGGGTAAGACAACTAGCTTGAATAAATACACATGACAATGAACTGAGGAGGCTAGCATATTAAGAAGAATGTTATGATGTTTCAAAATGACTTTTTAAATTATGTTTTAAGACAAGAGTTTGATTGTTATGAAAATATTTGAACGATTATGCAATATATGGTTGAAGTTTAATGTTTCCACGAAAGTTTTAACTCACTCTGATATTTAGAATTGTGTTTATGAGTAAATCTAACGCTAAAGTAGGGCACCTAGATCGATGTCTTACAAGTGGTATTAGAGCAACTCTTGTTCCGTTCGGGATGGTGGGGCAAACCTCATCAGAGACGGTGAGTCCCTGGGGGTGTTCTGAGGTACACCTTAGGCTAATCCCACATCCTGGATGGGATGGTAGGGCAAACCTCATCGATGAGTCTAAAGTGGATATGTTTGTAAAAAACATCCTAGGCAAATCCACATCGGCGTGGACAAGAGAGATCCTTGGTTCATAAGTAAATGTCATGCCTCTTAAATCACCAACGCATTTGGGCGTAATGGTAGTGGACGAGAGGATAACTCCATAGTTACGCATGCTCAGTTGGAAGTAGTAGCAGGATGAGTGACCTCCTTGGAAGTCTCCACCTGGGCAATCAAAAAACAAATCCGTGAGCTCTTCGTGGGCAAAATGGACAATATTGGTGGCGCGAGGGGCTAGATGCTACACATATTAAAGATAAAAAATAAAACAAAAATTTCGTTACTGTGTCTTTTTGTTCGTCACTGTGTCTTTCTATTCATCATTGTGTTTTAGTCATTGTGTGCGTTCATTGTCTTTTGTTCGAGATTGACATGTGATCTTCACTTAATTTAATACTCATATTAAAGAAAAAAATTAAGACATAAATTATGCCATTGTGCCCTTTTGTTTCTCATTATGTCTTCCTACTCATTACTATGTTTTAGTCATTGTGTGTGTCCACTGTCTTTTGTTCGGGATTGACATGCGGTCTTCACTTAATTTGTGAAAAAGAGTATTACGTCCAGTCTTTGTATAATATTCATTATTTTTCTGTTGTGTTTTATGTTTCAGGTCATTGTGTATTATGCATTCACCATTGGGGTTTAAGTTTCAGGTTATTGTATAATATCCATTCGTATAGTGTTTTACGTGGTTATTGTGTAATATGTATTAATTATTGTGTTTTATGTATTTGATAATTTATTGTTATTTTAACATTATATTTACATATTATGAACACACAACGGTATTATTATTATTATAAAAAACCACAATGATGAGCGGAAAGACAAAATGACGAAAAAAGGCACAGTTACAAACAAAAATACACAACAACGTAATTTTTGTTTTAATTTTTATATAACAAGCTAATACTCATATTAAAGATAAAAACACTTGTTATTATGATGATTTTTTTTAAAATATCATATGAAAAATATTATAGACTTTAAAAAGATGAGTGAATTAACATTTGACTCGTATGTGAACAAAGAAAATATATGTTATTACTTTTATTCCCTTTTCACTTTGGTCACAAATTAACGCATGTATCACCAATTACTTATGTTATCTCACACATCTAAAAAATTTGTTAGTCTTTATAAAATAACTCAGCCCGTCAAATATCACCCACCCTAATTGTGTCGGGTTTCATATTTTTGTGGTTTCTCACACTTCTTATTTTTATGACCATTTACAGAATAACTCAATCCTTCAAGTATCACTTCCCTAATTGTATCGGGTTTCAGTTTTTCCATAATACAAAATTCACTGCCATCTTTAGCTGAAATCAAATACGAAAAGGCAGAAAAAGCTTTCTGGTCAAAGTATCTATTATGATAATATTTCTTTAATTAAACATGTTAGAGCAGGTTCAACTGAAAGTGGTTGGTCACTTTCACTTTCCTTACTTTTTAAATAGTTACATTCGATTTTTCAATGAGTTGAACGGCTCACATCAAATTATTTATGGTCAACTTAACCTATTTGTTTTTTTTTCTTTTTAATAGATACTAACTATACTTTAACTTTTAAAAACTTAATATACTTTTAAAATCTAAAAGTTAAAAAATAGATTATTTAGTTATAAAACCGCTTAAATTATAGTAGCCGAAGTAGTCAATTTGGAAATAGCCCACTTAATAGAGATGCATGTCTCTTATATAAGATATATCAGGTTCAAACTTGGCAATGAAGTAATTTAGCATTATTAATGTATAAGATAGAGTATGAGTAATATTCGTTGTTTAATAAAAAGAGTAACTAAAAGTATGATATTTAGTAAAACTTAATAATTTTATAAACATGTATTAAAAGAAAAATGTGTTTTTTTTTAAATCATCTAGTTACCTAATGGAAGTAAAGTTTGTTGCTAGATAACCTTTTTTATTTACCAAGAGGTCTTAGGTGTAGCGGTATAAAAAAGTTGGATAGAACTTTGTCTTTACAAATAAGCGTGGAATCTAGCAGCTGCCAATAAACTAATGTAGCATAAACTAAGGTAGTGTTTGGTATGTATAATGACAGGGGATGGAATGATTCATTACGTGGAAATGAAAAAATGGTGTTTAGTTGCTCAATGGAATGTAATCATCAATTACACATACAATTTCATTCAATCAAAACTATTCCTTCTCACTTTTTTTTTCATTTCATCCGCTTGCAACCTACTTTCTCAATACCACCACCACCTAACAAAAAACACCACCACTACCACCACCTAACCACCACCGCCACCGTCGACGCCGCCACCACCATCGCCGCCACCACTATCGCCACCACCTTACCACCAGCGCTACCATTGCCACCATCGTCGTGCAGCCACTGCACCACTGTCACCGTCACCTCCTAGCCATCACTGCCACCACCACTGTCGCCGCCACCCTACCATCGGCATCACTACCAATGCTACTACTGCTTGACCACCACCACCACAACCACCGCCCTTGCCACCTAACCTCCACCACCACCACCGTTGTTGCCACCATTTTCGTCGTCGGTGCTACCGTCGCCGCTGCAGTTCTTTTTTTTCTTGTAAAAAAATTATTTTGAGATAAGAGTTTTTTATTATTTCTATTTCATTCCAACAATTTTTTTGGATACCGAACAACATAAAGTAATAATCCATTTCATTCTCATAAGTTAACCAACAAGATAAATGAATGATAATGATCAGTGTTGAAAAAATCCCGACTAGGCATCGATTAATCCCCGATCAATCGCGAGTCCCCAGTGATTATATTTGGGCTAGTTGGCTAATTAATAGGTCAATAGTCAAATGCGACCATAATCAGCGGTTTCCTGTGAGATTCTGACCAAAATAAGTTGTTTCCGACAAAAATCAGCGGTTTCCGGAAAATTCTAGCAAAAACCAACGGTTTCTAACGAGATTCCAGTCGCTATCTGGCAAAAATATGTTTGTGTGTTTCTTAAACTGAAAATATACATTAAAGTCCGATTCGATTAATCCCGATTAGTCGATAGTCCCCACCCCACCATCCGATAACTGACTAGCGATTTTTACAACACTGGTAATGATCAATTCCATTCATTTTTCCATTCCATTCCCCCTTCATTCAAATACCTCCAACCAAACATTCATTATTAAGTTTTAATATAGGAGTAGATTAGATAGTGCATGAGTTGACGTAAAAAATAAAACTTCATTTTTAATTTCGTTTAATATTTTTAATCACTATTACTTGTATTGCCTAAAAATTAATAGAAGTTAGCTTGATTATTTATTTATGTTTTAACAACCAAAAGGAAAACTATTATTATAACTTAATTAATTTGATAACTTCGAATTAAATTATATTAATTCATAACCATTTAATCGTTTTTAAGTGGTTTACCATATATTACTTCATTAGTTCAATTTATTGCAAAGGTTAATACAAGGAATGTGACATAGTGACGGGATCACGTTGAAAAGGGCTGTTGGAAATGAGTATTTTGTTTAATTGGGCCGCACCTGCTTGAGACAGTGGATGGGCCAACGGCATGCATGTAGGACGTAGAGGTGAAAAAAAACAAACTCGGAACCGGACCCAAATAAAAACCCAGAACCGGTTTTTTTTTTATGCTCGGGTTTTTCCTATCCGAACTCATACCCGAACCTACCCATAGAAAATGAATAGAATATGCATTTAAGTACCAAAACCCGTACCCGGAACTAGACCCGATTTTAACCTGGTAATACCCAAAAACTGGAAACGGTTACGCCGAAAACGGCTTTTTCCAATACCCGAAATTGCCCAAACAAATACGTCAAAAATACTCAAAAAATACCAAAGAAAAGTGCAGCACTCTAAAAAACTTAATCTATACCAAAAAATAACCAGAAAAGGCATGTAAAGCCCCTAAAATAGGGTTTTTTTTTCAATACCCGAAAATAGAGTATTTAAATACCAGATTAAAGAATACCTGATTCTATACCCGACCCGAACCCGATGCATAGGGTATGACTTTTAGAGAAAATACTTGGACACGAATTTGACCTGGGTATTGCCAATATGTGTGCACCTAGGTATTAGAAAAAACCTATGTGTGCACCTCTACGTGTAGGGGTGCGCAAAAAAAACATTTACTCGAGCCGACTTTTCTTAAATCAGAACCGGTTTCTAACTGACGCCAAAGAAACCGGTTACTACCCGATTCAACCTGGCGCTTCCAATAGAGTATTGAACACCAAAACTGATTCATCAAAACCGGCTTTTTTAGGTTTCTTTTTTCTTTTAATAACGGTTTTTTTCGGTTATTTTTTGGTTACCTGGAAATCGGTTTTATCGGTAAGGGTTATCATACATGGAAACTGGCTAGTTTTTGGTAACCGGTTTTGACCTAGTTGACCAAAAAACTGGTTCAGTTATGAACATGTTTTAAAATATCGGTTAACCGATATGTGCATCCCTCTGTGTGTGTGTCAAGTTGGCTTATTATATGCATTTTAAATTTAACGAGTATTATGCTCCCACAAATTGTTGCGAAACACTTCTCGATTGACATTCGGCGAACTTGTTAAATAATTAGTTTAAATCAAATTAAACATGCGTCAAGACACGTGAGTCACTACGTACGTGTGCTGCTGCAGCGCATTAGAATGTCTTCAAAACTTTATATAACAATACACGTCTTAGCATGTATAACAAATAAGCAACACCAATATTCGTTGCGTAATAGTATGGATTGTTATCGTCATGAGTGATGGTTTGGATTATTAAACTTCAATTTTTATAAACTTACATAAATAATACGTTTGCTTGGGCATCAGATTGATAAACAATTAGTTCTTTAGTAAGAAAACCCTCAATTGTTGATGATTGATTGCGTTATGGTTGAAGTTTCATCTATAAATGCTAGTATTCTTCTTTGTGATTTAAGTCCATTCGTGCACTATAATAATTTATTGACAACTACGGTGTTTTTAATTGATTATGACAAGTACTCTACACCTTTTGTTTTGTTCTATTTTGTTTTGAGAATCTGGTGTAGAATAGAATATTAAAGACGGAGAAATATGAGAGTTGTAAAAATTGTGAAATGTAATTATGTATTTATAGGTAATAAAAATAGGCATTATAAAAAAGTAAATGTTACCCGTACTCTATGGAGGGGGGTGGTGGTGCTAGTGCTACTAGCCCAACTTGTAGGGATCCAATTGAACACCACCGCATGTTCTTAATCTTTAAAGTTATGTCTAATCCGTACATCATAAATTCAGATAAATAAAATTGTATATAAATAAAACCAATAAATAATAAATGAGTCTAGCTTGATAGATTGACTTATGAGCCAAGCTCAAGCTTTAGAAAAAGGGTCTAAAACAAGTCAAGCTCGAGGCTGAGCTTTGATAAGTGAAAACAAGCCAAACTCGAACCTAGCCAAACTTGGGCCTGGCTAGGCTCGTTTACTGTTACACCACTAGGGTCCCATGAGTTTTTCATTTACGGGTTCTTATGGTTCATAAAGATATTTCAATTCTTTACCCAAAACATATGTGTGTCTTGTTTTACTTTAGAACGAGTCAAAACTTGAAAAAAAAAGCCACCCTCATTACTAGCCTCAGAATTATTAGGATGTCCAATCAGGTGTTTGTATTCCATTGATTCAATCTTGTTCTGGTCAACAAACCATTTCAGAAAACTAGAAAATAATTAAGATGAAATATATTTTCAACATAAACATGATATTCTTTTTTCCTTTGATCCTCATTTGATTAATGAATTTTGTTAGGTACATTTCATCTTGTTTTGCATTGAATCTGGGAAAACAAATTAAGATCAGAAACAATGTCATTCACCGGAACTTTGGATAAATGCAAAGCTTGCGATAAGACGGTTTATTTTGTTGATTTATTGACCGCTGATGGGGTTACTTATCATAAAGCCTGTTTTAGATGCACTCATTGCAAAGGCACTCTTTCGGTTTGTCCCATATACCTTCTTCTCCTACATCTAAATAGTACATTGGGACGGAAATAAAATCGAAGTTTTTGATACAATTTGAAGACATGATTCTATCTATTCACTTTTGCGTATTTGCGAATGTGGAAAGTGAACAAATTATCAAAAATGATCATGTCATTTTCTTGTTTTTTTGTTTATTACTTTCAACATTCAAATCTAGTGTTTTTAAATCCAAAAATCTAATGTATAGGTTGTTTCGGATTATGATATCAAAATTTTGTTAAGTGTTGTATTTTTCTTTAATTAGTTGATAAATCTTCAAAAGTAAAAAAAACAAAATAAGTTTTTTGATGAATAACATTATCTTGCAGATGGTCAATTACTCATCCATGGATGGAGTCCTTTACTGCAAGCCTCACTTTGAACAACTTTTCAAAGAATCTGGGAATTTCAGCAAGAATTTCCAAGCATCATGTAAGATCTTTTAATATTATAGATACATATATGTAAGTATGTGTATAATTATATGAAAAACATGTAAATCTTTATTGAAATATTTGTATGCAAGTGATTTTGATTTTCTATTTTATATCGAATTTTTGCAGCGAAACCAGATAGAGATACCATGGTATGCTAACTACATAATTCTATTTTTCATTGAAAACATCAATTAAAATCTACATATTTTTATGAATATAATGAGTGTTTAGAAATTAAAATGATATTGCAGGCAAGAGCTCCAAACAAACTTTCATCTATGTTCTCTGGTACCCAAGACAAATGTAGACAATGCAACAAAACTGTCTACCCCCTTGAGAAGGTTAGTAGAGTGCTTAATACTATGAGACTAAATAATTTTAGGCGTTGTTTTAAAAGTTCTTGTACTTCTAGACAATTTGTTACCCCTGCAAGCAAACTCATACAAGGTATGGAAACCTTTTGGAGTTTGTTAGTGTGGCAAACAAACTCGACATGTTTGATTGGGTGACAAGCGAACTCTGCAGAGTTTTTCACCGAACTTAACTTGCCGTTTACATATATTCACCAAACATTGTGGAGTTCGCTATGTTGACCAGTTCGTATGCAAGGAAAGCGAACTCCCTAAAGTACAAAACATCCAGAAAACGTTTAGAAATATTTAGTCGAATCCTAAACCACCTAAAATCCAAAATAGTCCAGCTGCTTATTATATAAAATCGTAATTTTCTTACGAAAAAAATGAGTTGAACCCTCTAGTTATAGTCGATACTGAGGAGAACGACCTGTCCTATGAATTTATGTTCCCAACTTCCCATTCATGCTTTATTACTATCTTTCATGCATGCTTTTAGGCACTAATAGTGTCATAAAATGGGTAAGGAAGGTGGGAAATTGACAAATTGTATGCAAATCTTATTTTTGGAGACCCAAGATCCTAATTTCTGAATTTGTACTAACCCTTACATTTCTATCAACCACAAAATTAGAAAACATATCGTGGTAAGCGAAATTCTTTGAACATTTGTAGGTGACGATGGAAGGCGAACCATATCACAAACTATGCTTCAAATGTGCACATGGAGGTTGTCCTCTTACACACTCATCATATGCTTCCCTTGATGGTGTTCTTTACTGCAAACACCATTTTGCTCAACTTTTCATGGAAAAAGGGAATTATAGTCATGTCCTCGAGGCAGCCAACAGAAGGAGCAATGTAAAGCCGGAGGACATTGCACCCGAGGCACCTCCACCAGAGGAGGAAGGTGCCGGAGAAGGAGGAGGTGGAGGTGAAGAGGATGATAGCCAACCAGCTGAACCACCACAGGAAGAGGAACAATCCTAAATCACCACCTGAGGAGAAGCAATCATAAATATATTCTCAAATACTTTATATATACAAATCTTGGTTTTACTTTGAATGTAATTTTGTCAAGCCATTTTTCTATATTTTCTTGACCATTGAAATTATGAGTTTTCAGTGGATTTGCTTTCAACTTTTTCTTTTATTTTCGAAGTGGATAATTTATAATGTCTAAACTTTTCAAATTCAGATATAATTCAAGTAACTATCTTAAGGGCATTTGTAAAGGTGTAATATATTAACATAAGTTATTGTTACCAAATTTTTTTGCAATAAAAATGTAAGTTGCATAGTTCAATTTCCTGTGCCAAAAAGATATATGTTGGAGTATTTTGTGTCTCCATGACTATGAGCAGCAAAGTGTTCGCAATTAACTAGTTGGCATATGTTGACTTCTAATTGTTTCAATTTAAAGAAAATAAATAGAGTTATAGAAAGTGAATTAAGTATAAATATCCTTGTATTCAGATTAGAGAAAATAAATAAAATTGTAAGAAATCAAAGTGTTCCTGACTTCTTACCAAAAGATTACCGGCATGCTGTTATTTTTCACTTTCTGTGTTTTTTAGTGGGATATGTCGGTAATTACTGACATATCTCGTCTTTTGATGGTACATAAACGTGTCCTTCTAGCAGTGTTTTAGAGTTTTGAGTATGTGCGAAATCTCTCTACAAGTTAAAAGAATCATACAAAATGAGAATTTATCAAATCTGCACATTTTTGGTTTATTATATGTTGTTTCTCATCTCCTAAATGTCGATTCTTAGCAATTTATAGACAGCAACTACATAGCATATTAGTGAAGGTTTTGGACAATGGATATCGTTTTTTGAGGACCTAATGGTGGGAATCCGTGGGCTAGATGATATTTAGTGATTGTCGATCCAATATGAATATTTAATAATGAATTGATAATAGAAACAAAATGGATAATGATAACATGAACAACAATCTATACTGAATGACTTGAACTTGGATTGAATGAATAAAACATCCTGATGTTGCCCCTATTTATAGTTTTCAAGGATTGGGGTTTCAGCCACAAATCTACAGACACATGTTTTTTACAGTTACAAACTTGACACATTGACACTCTAACCCCTACACTTTACATACATGTTTAAGTATAACTTAGAATACTTATACCTAATTACACTACGACCCTTGTACTTTGATGACGAGTGATTAATGCTACATTCATCCCTTGATCACGATCATCTTCTTGTCGTAGATCTTGAACACCGAGCATTTGCCTCATAGTTGAACTTGAGTCTTGCAAGTGCCTTTGTCAGTATATCTGCCTTTTGTAATTCACCGCTAATATGCTCCACATTGATCTGTGCGTCTTCCACACACTCTATAATGAAATGATAACGTGTGTCTGTATGCTAACTTCTTCCGTGAAACACCGGATTCTTCATAAGCGCTATTGCTGAAATGCTGTCAACTTTCAGAGTTATCTTCTCTTCTTTCTAGCCAGTTAATTATCCAAGTAAGCGCTTTAGCCATAGTGCTTGACATGCTGTTTCTGTTTCTGCCATGAATTCTGATTCACACGATGATAATGCAACCGTTTGTTGCCTCTGTGTACACCGGGTTATAGGAGATTCTCCAAAGTAGAATATGAGCCAGTAGTTCCCTTTCCTTTGACTGTGTTGACACCATAAATGCTATAACTATAACCATTTATCTTGCAACCTCCTTTATTGTAGATGATTCCATGCTCCTTTGTTCCTTTGACATAGCGTATCACTTGCTTAACAACTTTCAAGTGATGATACATAGGTTCTTGCATGAATCTACTTAGTAATCCCACTAAATAACATAAATCAGGCCTTGTATGCAACAAGTACCTTAAACTCCCAATGAGACTTCTGTATTGAGTATAGTCTACGGGTGTACCTCCCTCAGTCTTGGTTAACTTTGTTTCCGGATCGATGGGAATTTTGGTCTCATTATTGTTAACCATATCAGTAACCTTCAGGATTTTATTGATATATCATGAAAGGTTTATTGCGATCTCACCCCTGACTTGGGTAACTTCAATCCCTAGATAAATATGCCAAAAATCCGAGATCGCTCATTTCAAACTTATCATCCAATTGGGATTTGAACAAGTCAATTTCCTTCTTTGGAGCGCCCGTGACTATCACGTCACCAAAATAAAATCCAATGATCAGTGTAGAATTCTTCATTTTCTTTATATACATTGTGACACCCGGCTAAAAATTAGCCTAAACCGCGACTAATATAATATCGTTTAGCAATAAAATTTCGTCATTAAGAGAAATATTTTTATTAGTGATCTAGACATTTCAAAGTCAACAAAAAGTGCAAAAACCGCCACGTAACGAGCCTGACGTGGAATAACTTCGGGTAACGAGTCAAAAAGTAAATAAATCCTTAAAGGGTCAAAATGATCTTGGAAAATTAAAATACTTATTAAAGTAGTCGAGACAATGTATAAACTTAATATTAGAAAGCTCGAATCGCAAAAATTTCCAAATAAGTAACCGAGTGTCGGTGGACGACCTGGTAAGGACCCGACACCAAGTTTTTCAGAAAATTAGTTTCTTAGGCTTGTATTAACTAGAATCCAATTTCGTTCAAAGTCTGACAAAAATTATTAGAAACGGAATTCGTTTGATTAGCTAAAATTCGTTAGACGTTAAAACGGAAACTTTAGATTATTGTTTAAAAACCCACATTTTTCCCACCCCATGAAACCTTACCCCAACACCTCACCCGCCACCTCTCTTTCTCCCAATCACAAATCACCACCTCACATCACCAATGATTACTACTAATCATGATGTTGATGTGTTGGATCAATCACCATCACACACTTGTCCAATACCTCACCAAACAATCTCATTCTTTCTCTCTATATATACAAGGCACAAACACACACATACACACACATACACACACTCAAAATTCAAATATTAAACACACACATACATAATCATAATCAAGAAATCATGGAGGTTTAAAATCAAGAATAAGATCAAGAAAACTAGGAAGAAATTAAGGAAGAAGAACACCATTCTCACACCCACTACACTCTCAATCTTATCTTTAGATCTTCATGAACACAAGTAAGTTTTGTTTATGAGTTGCTTTCTTGGGTTAACTATGTTAAATTAGGTGTTCTTGAGTTGAGATTGAACTTGAAAGTTTGAAATTACGAATGTGGTATGTGTGTATGTATGAACCGTAGGTATGTATGTATGTGTTGGTGGAAGGATCAAACCCACTTACACATGCATACATTCATCCTAAAGATCATACATTGATTGCTAAGCTTGATTTTAATTTGCATACATTCATCCTAAAGATCATACATTGATTGCTAAGCTTGATTTTAATTGTTGTTAAATCTATTAATTATTGGTTGTAAACTTGAAGAAATTTGATATTAGGGTTTGTTATTAGAATGATATTTGGATTAATTATTGATCATTAGCTTGTTAGTAAGGACTTGAATTATTGAAAAATTGTTGTTAAAGAACAAAACAAGAGTTTGTTCATAAGTTAAAATTTGGGAATTTTTGGGATTCTGAATTAATTATGGTTTTTGGATGAATTGTTGAATCAAAAAGTGTTATGGGATAACGTAATTGAAAATAAGATAGGTTATATGCTAGAATTAATAGTTGAAACTTGAAAATTAACCAAAATTGATAAAGTTACTAAATAAGGAAACTTTAATTTAAGAAAAGTTGAATTTTTGATTTTGAAATACTTGAAAGTAATGTATTCAATATGTGATGAATTACAACTTTAAACTAAGATAGGGTGCATGATTAATGAATGGATTAGTTAGTGCATTGATCAATTTATCAATCACTTACTAAAAATAGAAACTTTGTTGCTTAACTACTTGAAAGATCAAAACTTGAATAGAGCAATAGGGTGCATGAAACTGTATCAAACAATTTGGATGATATAAAATTGGATCCATACTTAATCAAATTTGAAAGATTGAATTAGATAGAATTATCAAAAAAATAATAATAATAATAAAAGTTACTATAAAAGGAAACTTTGTTAGTTAAACACTTAGAAAATTCATATTTTGATTGATTAATTAACTACTTGAACTTATACATATATGATATTATGATTTGAACCTGGAAATTTAGGTATTAATATGATATTTGTTCATATAAAAATAACAAGCTTAACTAGTAACATTGTTAAGGTAATCTAAAATACGAACTCGGAACCGAAAAACTCGATTAAAGTATCTTATGAACATATATAGTCAAAACTGCTATTTATGGTAAATTATATGTTATTATATGTGTGTTTAGTTCATATGATTATTGGTATAGACTTGTGTAATTTATTTGACTCGTCGGTAACTTAAACGGTCGAAAAATCGGCCTTTTAAGCAAAACCGACACAACTATTAGGGACTGTTTTAGAACAGCCCCTAATGTGTTAAAATACCCATGTATAACATAAGTTAATACATGATAAAAGGACAAGATGATTAAACTTAGTCCTAAATGGTTCGTGTCGTGCAAACCGACACGAAAACGTTAAATAGTTGCTATTTTTAAGAAAATATTAACAAAAATGAAAATAGTATATTTTCACAAGTTAACTTGTAAAACTTTATTAATATGGAGGCAACAAGTACTTTACATAACTTATAAGTTACATTTTAAACGAAAAACCAAAACGGTTCATTTTAAGCATAAAACCGACGAAACCGGCAAGACATATGAAAAATAGAAAATTAATATTTTCTTAAAAATTCCAGCAACTAAAACTTAAAAATATTTTATTATATTATTTAATTAATTAATTAATTAAATTAATTATATAATAACTAACGGAAAACCAAACTATGTGTATTCGCTTATGTGCTATGTGCTTATGTGTACATTAGAATAGGACTAATAAATTTAAAAGGATTTTTGTATAAAAACTAAAATCAAGTTTTTATTAACAAAACGTGTTCTAATATAGGACACGAGAATTTTGGAAAAGCTACAAGACAATGAATTTCTCTATCGAACCCCCCTCGATTTTTAACTGCAAATGTTTTCAAAACGATATTTAATTGTGTTTTGGGGGAAAAGAATATTCTTTATTATATATTATTTTCGTTAATGTTTTATGAAGACATTTTATTTTACAAATTGGTGTACAATGCGGGATGAGTCTAGCTGGGATAAGTAACAGTTAACCCTAGAAATGGGCACATAAATATTGGTAGATTTATTGGGGTGACGCCCCCCCACTTCCATTCGCGTTGGGTTGAAAGTGGGAATATTCTGAGTATTGTATGTATTGGGTTATCAACTATGATAGTCATACATAATGTTGTACTCTTTGCAACAACTCAATTTGTTTTAGAAATAAAATGTCTATTGTTTTGTTATGTAATGACGGTAGATCATTACACACGGATTTGTGATATAATGGCGGTAGACCATTATACACGGAATATTTTGATATAATTCAGGGTGTAGTGACGATTACACACGAATTGATATCGGATTTGATTATTAAATGGATTGTGTTTTCGACTCATATATATATATATATATATATATATATGGACTATTTTTGATATAAAGGGAAACTCACCAACACATTGTGTTGATCGATATTTTAATATGCTTTTCAGGTAATTAAATGAAGTATGGAAGCTTCACGAAGAACGCGGGAAAATAATGACGTGTGTTTGAATGAAAATGTTGACTTTATGTTGAACTTGTAATTCGAATAAAAATCGTGTAATATGACACGTGTAATAACTATGATGGTCAAATAAAGTTCAACTTTTGTTTGAAATCTATTGTTAATTGTGATTGGCTGAGATGGCGTCTGTCACCACCCGAAAGACTTGGTCAAAGTCTTCCGCTGTTTAATTTAAGATTTACGGGGTGTGACACATTGCTTGTTCCAAATTGCATTTCTTGAAGATTAGCGACTTCAAAGTCTTATCCAACTTCATATTCCAAGCACGCGGCGCTTTCGTTAGTTAATACAACACTTTAGTAAGCTTTTATACCTTTCCCACATTCTTACGCTATATGAAACCCTCAGGTTCTGAGACATAGACCTCTTCTTTCAATTCTCCGTTTAGGAATGCTGACTTTACATCCAGATGATGTACTTCCTAGCCATGATAGTGTTGGGTCTATATATAGTTGGTTTGTACTTAGTCTTTGTTTAATGTAATATGCGTTTTGGTGTGTGTTTATAAACCGAGATCAACTTGTGATCTCGGTGGGCTTGGGCTTATTGTTGGGCTAGGTTGTGGTTTCCCATATATATAGATGTCTTGTATAGGGTTTACGGTTGGCCGTTCATAGTATTGTGTGTGAACGTGTGTTTTGTGTAAACTAGTGCTTAAGCACCCGACGTTAATCAAACGTGTGTTTTGAAGCATCACATCGTGTTCTTTACGTGTTACCTGCACTTGTTTATCTTGAATCACCTCACGTTATATTCCGCAATAACGTTGAGGTTGTTGATATCATATTGAAAGATCCTTTCTAAGGACTTACAATTGGTATCAGAGCCTTTTGAACCATTCAAGGCTCAGGTTTGATATCAAAGGATTCAAGATTTTTGTTTCTTTGGTGTGTTGGTGGTTTGGGTGATTTTTCCGGCAAGTAGGTCATCGGAGAAGAAGAGAGGGGCTGTTTTGGTCAAATATTATCTTATCTTTGGAAATAATTTAAATCCCACTGATTTTGGAATTCAGTTGTTACCAAAATTAACTGGTCAAATGTGTTCTCGGGTGTTCTCGGCTGTGTCTCATCGTTTTCGGCTTAATTTGGGAGATCTCGGTCAAAAACAAGTGTTGCATTTGAAGGTTTTCGGCCATCCTCAAGAGTTTTCGGTTACCAATTGTTCTTGGTCATATGAGTTTTCGGCGGCAGTGTTCTCGGTTAAACTATTTTCTGTTGACTTAATATGTTTACCTGACTTGTTCTCGGTCAAAGTCAAATGTTCTCGGCTAATTTATACTTGGGCCTAATCAATTCAGTTTAGGCCTTAATATTTGGACTTTTGTCTAACTAGACCGTGACAATTATAATGGACCAAATAACCAATGGTAATGGATCATCCAATGCTACACTTCATCAAGAACTGGACTCCATAATGGGAACTACTACTCGCATACCCCATCTACTGTCTCATGAGGTATTTAGCTAGTGGAAGTTCAGATTCGAGAAATACGTTAAAATGAAAGATGCTAAAGTTTGGAGAAGCATAGTTAGAGGTCGTCAATTCATCACCTACCAACGTGAGAACTCTCAGGAAGTTTCTGTGAAGCCTGTTGAACTATATGATGATGCTGATTTTGAGAAAGCAGAGGAAGATGAAAAGGCACTTTCAACGTTAACTATGGCACTCTCACCTGAGATTGCCTTGGGTTTTAGGGAACTGCAGTTTGCCAAGGCACTATGGGAAGCCTTGATTGAGGTGTACGAGGGTAATGAAGACATGAAAAGAAGTCATCAAGATTTGTTGTGACAAAATTTTAATATGTTTAATCACATTTTAGGAGAATCATTGGAAGCACAGCTGCATAGTTTCATTTCACTTATGGCTGAGATGAGATTAGCAAGTATTAATCTGACAACAGCTGAGACAATAATAAGCTGGTAAATTCTTTGCCTCAAAGTTGGTATATGAACGTTGTAGTAATCAAAAAGATGAAGGATCTCAACAGACTTACTTTGTCTGAAGTTATGGCAATCATCAAGGCTTGCGACATGGATGGCAAGCAATGGGCCATAAACCATGCAAATTCCTACAATGCAGCATGATACAGTGTTGCTTCCAACAATGCAGCAGGATACAGTGTTGCTTCCAACAATGCTCTCATCTCACAAGACAACTTCTCAATGTTCAAGACTACTCAGGGACAACAACAATTTCAACCTCAAGGCAACTTTTCAATGTTTAAATATGCTCAGGGTCAGTTCTCTCAAGCTTCACCACAACCAACTCCAGTGTTCTTTGCTAAACCTGCTCAATCACATACTGATAATGTTAAACCTCAAACATCTGGTCTATCTCCTAGTTTGAATTCCAGTCAGATTCCCTCTATTTCAAAGGAAACTCAAGATAACATTGCTCTAATGGTGGGATTCTTGAACTGCTACAACGCATTACTTGCTGGAGATCTTGTTCAACCAGCAGTTTCTGCCGAGCTCGATCAAATTCATCGAGATGATGTAGAAGAAATGGATATCTCTTGGTAAATCGCCATGACAGTGTTTCGGGCTAAGAAATTTACTAAGAGAACGGGAAGGAATAATGGGAATGTGCCAAATAATCAGAAGGTGGGTTTTAACAAGGACACTCTGAGGTGTTACAATTGTCACGAGTCAGGTCACTTTGCTTATGAATGTACAAATCCAGCCAAGGAAGGAAACATGGAAAGGGCGTTGGTACCCGTGGTAAATGCTAGAGGAGAAAGCGGGACTAGTTTCGGTGATGGTGAACGGGGTATGGTAGCTCAACAGTTCTCCTGGAATGATCAGATGCCTGCTCTTAACATAAATAATCAGACTGCCAACTTTGCTCACATTGAAGATGCTGAAGATGAAAATGTTGCTGAGGAACAATTTAAGGAACTTCAACTTGCTTTTATGGCTTTCACCTCCTCCAGATCATCCGAGGTATGTTCTCAATTATGTTCTCCAGCTTGTATTAATAAAGTAGATCTCTACGAATCTCACAATAGTAATTTGCTTAGAGAAATGGAAACTGTGAAATCCGAAAACCATAAACTTAAGAAAAATGAAAAAGCTTTTCTAGATAAAACTAAGGCACAGAAAAAGGATTTTCCAAACTCAAATATGATTTTAGTTTAAAATGTTGTCACCACCTAGATGCCAAACAGAAAATTGTTGAATTAACTACTGAACTGGAAGCCTGTAAGTTAGAAGTTTCAAATCTAACATATAAATGTAAAAGAGCTGAACTAGATTTTAGAAAATTTGATTGTTCCAATAAAGTAGTTAATTCCATGATTGAAAATCAACTATGATGGAAATAAAATGAAGGTTAGGGTATAGGATATAGTCAAGTACCCCCACAATACAATGACAACTATACTGGTCTTTCTCTTACCAAAGAGCAGGAAGAAAAGGTAAAGGACATGGAGTATGGTAAACCTTCCAAAATTGAAAAGGTTAACTCCGCCACTGCGTCCACTTTAGAAGTGAACAATTCTAATGTGTTTGCCTCATGTGCAGATAAAGTAATCATTGAGGATTGGACTAATGAGGATGATGACTCATGTGTTTCAATTAATAAAGACATTATTTCGGATGTTCCTTTAAAATTACCTGTTTTGAATTATGTTATTCCGACTGTTTGTGTGGGCTCTGTTTTTAAAGGCAAAAATACTTGTGTGGTTGATTCCGTCAAAACGTTGAATTCTAACAATGTGGTTTTTAATAAGTTTAAAAATTCAAAAAATCCTAATAAATACTCATTGCCAAAGTTTGTTAAAGAGGGATGCTCTAATATCAAACAGGGTGGTAAGTCAAATCATGTGTCAAGCAATAGACATCAGATAAAGCAAACTGATCCACACAACCAGTTCAGACAGGGAGTTGACCAAAATAAATTCTATATAAAACGTCAAACCTGTTTTAACTGTGGCACTCTCGTACATAATGCTAGAAATTGTCCACATCGTCCATATGTTCCCTACTATGGATTCTATTAGAGGAATATGCCTCATAATACCTATACGCGAAATTTCAGGTATAACCAGGCTAATCCCTCTGACGATGATTGGAACAGAAACAAATCTGGTAGGTTTAGTCCTCATCAGACCAAACCTAACATGTTTCGTTGAGGTGGTAGAGACAGTGCTTCGATTTCAAAATCGAACACGGCTTCTAAACCAAAACAAGTGGAAAAGACTAAATAACTTGTCTCTCCCACCTACATATCAGAGACCAAGTCAGCCATTCGTACAAATAATGCCAAATCTTACAATGGTAGACATTAATGGTTGCCTAAATCTCCGATAAAAGAGACGTCAAATTCTATATTAGATGATCAAAAGGACATGTCATGGCAACCTGTGACAACTTTAGATGAGTCAGGTTCACCCAGTATAACTATGGACTGGGTACCAAAGTCTAACTAATCTCACACATCGTGCAGGAACAGCTATGGAGGAATATCATTAGACATTTGTATGTTGATAGTAGATGTTCCAGGCACATGACATGAGACATTTCCTAGCTACACGACATTCACATTTTTAACGGTGTGTATGTTTCCTTTGCGAAATGAGAAAAAGGGAAGATTACGCAGAAAGGTACTGTAAGTAACGGTGCTCTAAAATTTGAGAACGTTAAGTTTGTTCCTGAGTTGAAGCACAGTCTGTTGAGCGTGTCACAAATATGTGATAAAGGTTTCTCAACTCATTTCACTAATAAAGAGTGTTTGATTTAAAAACCTGGTATCATCATACCAGAAGACTGGATTCTTGTTCAATCACAAAGAAAATATAATGCTTACGTGATCGACATGAACAATAATGTTCCTGATGAAATTACCTGCCTGTTTTCAAAAGTGTTAGAACATAATGCCATGCTTTGGCATTGTCGTCTTGGTCATGCAAATGTGAAAAACTTAAACCGTCTTTCTAAAAATGATTTGGTGCGTGGTTTACCCGTCAAAGATTTTGTCACTATTGAAAAGTGTGTGGCTTGTGCCTTGGTTAAACATAATCGAAAATCGCATAAACCAAAATTGATTAATACCATTTCATCAGTGTTTCAATTATTGCATATGGATCTGTTCGGTCCGATTCATGTTTTGAGTCTTTCTTGCAATTCTTATTATCTCGTTATTACTGATGACTACTCACGTTTTACTTGGGTGTTTTTCTTGTCAAATAAGAGTTAAACTGCAAAATTGATTAAGAGGTCCGTGGTGCTTATGGAGAATCAACTAAATTTAAAGCTGAAGGGCATTTGTTATGACAATGGCACGAAATTCAAGAATGCCTCATTGAATTACTTTTGTTCTAAGAAGGGGGTGCTTCGACAATACAATTCTGCTTGGAAACCCAACAGAATGGTGTTGCTGAAAGAAGAAACAAGACTCTTATTGAGGCGGCAAGGACCATCTTGTGTGATTCAAAACTGCCGTTATTCTTCTGGGCAGAAGTTGTTAATACGGCGTGTTATGTTTAAAATCGGGTCCTAATCAACAAGTCTCAAATGAAAAATCAATATGAGATTGTCTATGCTCACAAGCCCACAGTTGCACATTTCAGAGTGTTTGGTTGCCCGTGTACTCTACTAAATCTTGAATCAACTCAAAAATTTGGGGCCAAAGCTGACGATTGTTATTTTGTTGGTTATGCTGGTCGTACCGCCTATAGAGTCTACAACAAGTCAACCAAGCAGATACTTGAATCATATGATGTACGCTGGTTGGAAGAAAACGAGACCAATGCCCGTGTTGGTCCCGACTGGCTGTTCGATTACAATGAACTCTTCAAACCTTTCAATGTGCTTCCTGTCATCGAAATGGAAATTTTGGGTGCCGCTACCTTCGATACCGAGAAAGAAGACTTACATGCTGTCTCTCATATATCTCCAATTCTGGATGATGATCTCTCAAAATCACCCGATGTCTCTCCACTTTTGTCTGTCAATCAACAAGAAGAAGTTACTGAAACTGTGTCCTCATCAACTTCATCAGAAAATACTCCAATAATTGAGGGGGAGAATCCTATACGTAAAATTTTTAGAAGCACTTTATTTCCAGATGTCATTCCGAGTGAATACATTGCCAGCACCTCGTACTCACATAGTACAGCGGCCTCTGGATGGAAGAATCCCTTCACTAAAGTTGATGAGAACTTGTCAACCTAACCTTCTACCGGTGTTGTTCCCGAACAATGAATTCCATCAAGAATCCAGTGAAATCATCCAATTGAGAATGTCATTGGAGGTGTGTCTACCAGAAGTCAGACCGAACACATAAACAACTGCTTTTTTTCTTGTTTTATCTCTCAGATTGAGCCAATTCGGTAGAAATGGCTCTTCAAGAACCAAGCTGGGTGGATGCTATGCATGAAGAATTGAATCAATTTGATAAGCTAAAGGTCTGGAGGTTGGTTGAACGGCTGGTGGGAAAGAAAACGTTGGATACGAGATGGATTTTCCGAAAAAAGCAAGATGACACGGGGGGTTATTGTTAGAAACAAGGCAAGGCTAGGCGTTGGCGGTTTTCGTCATGTTGAAGGGTTAGACTACACTGAAGTTTATGCTCCCGTAGCTAGACTTGAAGCCATTCGGATTTTTCTAGCTTATGCATCGTTCATGTGTTTTACAGTCTATCAGATGGATGTTAAAACCGCGTTTTGTATGGTGAAGTAAAGGAAGAGATTTACATGGACCAGCCACCGGCGTTTGTAGACTCAAAGAATCCCACTCATGTCTACAAGTTAGATAAGGCACTGTATGGTCTTCATCAAGCCCTTCAGGCATGGTATGCTACATTGACGGCTCATCTTCTGGGTCATGGTTATAAAAGAGGGACCATTGATCAAACTCTATTCATTAAAACTGTTGGGAAAATCTGATTCTGGTTCAAATTTAAGTGGATGACATTATCTTCGGGTCTACTAGTGCTGGGTTGTGCTATGAGTTTGAAGAAGTTATGAAGAAGAGGTTTGAAATTAGCTCGTTGGGGAAATGACAACGTTTATAGGGTTGCAGGTTTGTCAAAGTTCGACGGGGATTTTACTGCATCAAGGAAAGTATGTTGAAGACATGCTTGCAAAATTTGAATTTCAAGATTGCAAGAGTGCAACTACTCATATGGCGGAGAGGCCTCTTTTGTCCTCTACTCCTGAAGGGAATCCCGTAGATCAAACATACTATCGATCGATGATCGGGTCCCTAATGTATCTCACCGCCAGTCGCCCTGACATCATGTTCTCTGTCTGTCAATGCACCCATTTCCAGGCTAACCCTAAACTCTCTCATTAATTGCTGATAAACGTAATTTTTGATATCTGAAGGGGCATCCGAAGTTAGGTCTTTGGTATCCCAAAAACTCAGACTTTGATCTATATGTTTTTGTTGATAGCAACTATGGTGGAGATGACATTGACAGAAAATCCACATCTGCCGGTTGTCAGTTCTTGGGCGATCGTCTCATCTCTTGGCAATGCAGGAAACAACAAACGGTGTCCACATCCATTGCCGAGGCTGAATATGTTGCTGCGTTAGCTTGATCTCACAGGTTATCTAGATGCAACATCAATTCCTGGATTACGGTATGGAATTTCTTGACACCCCTATCTTTTGTGATAATGATGCTGCCATCACAATTGTTAAAAATCCGGTTCAGCACTCAAAAACCAAGCACATCAATATCAAAATACATTTCATTCGTGATTGTTACAACCGTAACTTGATTCATCTTGAACACATTCATACTAATAATAATATGGCGGACTTATTTACAAATCCGGTGGGGACAGCCAGATTTAATGTGCTTGTAGGTTTTCTTAAAATGCTTCGTTTCGAGGATTGAGTCTTTTTTAGGTTAAATTTGTACATATTTCTATTTTTGCACAAATTTAGGGGGAGAAAATTCAAAAAGAGTGTGTGTGTTTTGAAAATTAAAAAAAATTTATTATTAAAAGATTATTTATTCACTTTCATTTAAAATTATGTCGGTTGCTCAAGTTGGAAGGACATATACTTGTATATGTTTGGTCCTGTCATCTATTCGTAGACTCACAGGATAACCATTCACCTAAAGGCTGAAAGCATCCACGGCGATTGTGATGCGGTTTTTGTTTTTAATTCATTCACTTAAAATTATGTTGGTTATTCTAAGTTGGAGTGTAGCAACTCGGATTCTCCTATTAATATTTATATCCGTTACCCGACCCGATTATGTTCGGAAATTTTTACCGTTAAAAATATCGCGTTCTTCGAATAATTATTATATAATTACCATTTGTTTAATATATTTATTTAATATATATTTAACTTTGAAAAATATACATTATTAACCCAAAACTAAACTTTAAACCATTTCTATTCCCTTCTTCACCCTCCAAGGACTAAAGAGCAATTTTTCTATATATTTTAACCATCTAATCCTTTTGCCCATGAACCAAACCCAAACCCGTGATCCGTATATTGAACCCGCATACCAAATCTACTAACTTGTGCCTTAATTCTCGTAGTTAAATTGGAAACTAATCATAGATATTATTCTTCTTGCCTAAATCGGCCTAACCGACATCAGCAAATAGGGAAATTGACATCTTATTGATACACATTAATATTTCTTCAAAAATGTCTTTGACCTAACTTCAAATTACCATCTAACATTGTTTATAATTCAATTAAACTCGCTTGCACCTTCCACTCATCAGCGCCAATCTAACCCTCATATTCAATTGCATTCTAATCAAGCGCTCATGCTCGTTCTTAACCTCCACCTGCCGCCACTGTTTTGGTTTAATTAACCCGCTTGTGATCGACATTTAAGGTAATTAGTTTATCAGTTCTGTTCGTCGTCCATGAAAGTACGATAACCCCATGTTCAATCAAACAAACATGATCGGATTTAATCGATTTATGATCCTAGGGTTTTGTTCTATGAACTGCGCACTGATCCTTCTTTTTATATTTACATATCTATGAACTACAACCAACTGATCTGTTAGATCAGTTGGTTATATGCGTGTACATGGTTGGTTCGTGTCGTCCCCTGGCGCGGGTGCGAATCCCGGCCAGACCCATATTTGTAGAAACATTTTTTTATTGAATAAACATCAATTAATGCCTTAAATATATATAAACTCATAATTAATTTGTATTTTTATTAAAACCGACACTTAAACTAGTCCGGTTTCTCAATTTTGGTTAAAATCATATATATATATATATATATATATATATATATATATATATATATATATATATATATATATATATATATATAGGATGAGTATCATTACAGAACTGTTAAATTATTTAAGAACTTGAAGGAACCCTTGAAAACTAACGTTTTTATAAAATTTTTGTACGTTAATGTTATTTGAATGTAGTTTTATCATTTTTTTATATCTATATGTACGATTATAATTTTGAAAATTAGTTTTTATACATATCTATGTTTTGTTTTACACCTATGTAAATTGTTAGTACATAAATTTTACACATATGTAAACTTGTGATTAATATATGTAATAAATTTTTTTTATATAAAATATGACAAAACTAATCTTAAATAATGTTAACATGTAAAAAAAATAAAAAAAAAATGTTTTGTTGTTTAGCGTTCCTAAGAGTTCTTAACTTTTTTAGAGTTCTTAAATGATACTAACCCTATATATATATATTAGTTATTTAAAATGGATAAAGGTTTATAATTTCAAAAGATTTTTATTCTAAGATATACCTCTAATAAAATTTTGCCGTGTAACACATTAAAAGTATAGTATAAATATTTTAAAAAATATTATATTTTATATAATTATTATTAATTATTAACTATTATTTACTATTAGTTTAGTTATATATAAACACATTAAACGTGTTTGTATTTGTAAACATTTAAAACAATTTTTTTTTAAAGTTTTACAAATAATTGTTTTAGTATTTTATATAATTCAATCATATTATAAAACTTTGATAATAAAATTAATAATAATTTCATTAATATTTAACTTCCGTAAGAGTATATTCGGTTATCAAATTCACGAATCTCCATCTAGTTTTAAGCTCATTATTTAATCTATATTCCGAAACTATTGTTACTTAGGATTTCTCATCATAACTTCTGAAGAGCGTAACTCTTGTTTACTACCGTTCTTATCGCATCCATTTATCTCTCGCTTATTGCCAAGGTGAGTACCACATTCCCCCATTTTATTTCTTTTCCATGTTTTGGGGACATATGCGTAAATTATATTTCTTATATATACTTATACTCAAAACTGCAACTTTGTCTTATGTATTAACAACTTATACCTTACTTGTTTATGTGTTTATTTGCTTTGTATGCTTCCGCATTCGGAGAGGTCCAACATAATCTCAGTCTAGTATGATCATACGCCAGTCGTTAGCCTTTGTTCTTATAGACATCTCAATTATGCTTGCTCATTTGGTTATTTTGTTATTCTCATACGACTTGATGCAGCTACGTATTTTGTTATATATACTACAACTAAACTGGTGTGTTGCTCAGTCAATGTGTTGTTCACAAAATTCTAGTTTATACACATATGCAGGTTATCTTAGAAATTTAATGCAGATTGGTGAAGACTTAGTGACGAATTTAAGTTAAGAATGATACAATCAAGAATTTAATATGTAATTGTTGTTTGTTTAATAAGTTGTATTTTGTACTTAAATTATTAAATCGAATTAAATAGATATTGTCATTTAAATAATGTTGCATGATAGTAACCTTTGAAAATCTGTGAGCAATCAGTTCGCCCCGGCATTTCCACCTTAGGTTTGGGTGTGACAGATTGGCATCAGAGTCGAAGGTTTAAGATAGGTCATTAGAAATTGCCTTAGACACATGTTTAGGAGCCATATACGTGCTTATCTGTTTACCTT
Organism: Bidens hawaiensis; assembly: GCF_021521415.1. NCBI lineage: Eukaryota > Viridiplantae > Streptophyta > Magnoliopsida > Asterales > Asteraceae > Bidens > Bidens hawaiensis. The sequence continues at coordinate 706,475 of NW_027491825.1, read as the reverse complement.
TATGTGTTCAAATTAAATTGTTTACAGCTTTCTTAGATAATTATTTAATAATTATTTATTAGTTATTGCTATGCGCACACACACAAACTCCGAGGCTGTGCCTCAACATTCAAGGAAAACTTTTCGAAAAGTAGATTGCTTTTATTTTCGGGGAATTCCTTAAGAATTCTCACATTTTGTTTTCACTCGTACACCTTAAGGCTAGGTTATGTGGCATGTCCCTATGATAAATGATAGGGGAAGAGAAACTGTGAGTTGGGCACTTGTAAAACGGTTCCAAGAACCAAAGGTAAGACGCTATTCCTTACCTGGGTGACAACCTGACCATAGTACTCAACCCTATGGACCCAAGCGAGACCTATAAATGCCATATGACCGACACCTTAGGTTGATTTTAACCGAATTCACGGTGATTCGTGGCTAAACTCGGTTTTCTTGACTATTGTGTTCCGTTATTTTAATGGTTAGTTGGGTGAAAAATCCATGGAACCCAGTTGGCCGTTCATAGTATTGTGTGTGAACGTTTGTTTTGTGTAACCTAGTGCTTAAGCACCCGATGTTAATCAAACGTGTGCTTTAAAGCATCATCTCGTGTTCTTTACGTGTTACACTTGTTTATCTTGAATCACCTCACGTTATATTCTGCAATAACGTGAGGTTTTTGATATCATATTGAAAGATCCATTCTAAAGAATTATAAATAGGCTACCAAGGCTAAGATTAACCAAAACAGTTTCGATACATGCAACCGATGCGAATACTTCATCGAAATCTATTCTATGCTCTTATACGTAACCTTTTGCTACTAGCCTTTCCTTGTTTTTCACAATGTTTCCCTTAGCATCTTTCTTCGTCATGAACACCCACTTCAAACCAATCGTCTTATGATCTCTTGACAAAGTAGTCAACTTCCAAGTTTGGTTCTTGCTGATTGAATCCAATTCAATCTTCACTACTTCAATCCATCTTTCATCGGTAGATGCTTCATTGTAGTTGCGTGGTTATTCCTCCCATATGTTCTTCCAACTCTTCCATGTTTAAACGTCTTGCTGGTGCATTCTATTGCACTTGTGATATCCTCCTAAAATCTCGTTTAGGGGTAGATCAAACTCATGGTGAGAACTCCTAGTCGTCTCATAAACCTCTTCCTCTTCATCTGATATAGGTTCATAGGAGTATGTTGGATGGGTAACATAAGAGTTTTGATTTCCAGGTTCTCCTTTATGGTTATTGTCTACATGAATCTCGGGATTTACCGTTACTGTTTGAACTTCATCAAACCCTTGAATGACAAAACATGTCCATTGCTTCTCTGATGTATCCTCTTTTTTTGATATAACTATCCCAATTCCAAGATTTCTTCTCCACGAACTTAACATCACAACTTACAAATATTATCTTTTTCCGGATCACATAACCTATATGCCTTCGATTCTTCTTCCACACCCTATGTACACCATAGGCGCGCTCCTATAATCCAGTTTCTTCAAGTAAGATGATATTACCTTGGCATATGCCGTGCAACCAAAATGTTTTCAGTTTCCCTGATTCAGCTTCCTTTCGGTTAGTGTTTCGTACGATGTTTTATCCAATAGAATTTTCGTAGGAACTCTATTCGGTATGGATATTACGTTACTAACTGCTTCTCCCCAGAAATTATGAGGCATCTTCATTGCCTAAGTATGCTCCGAGCGTAGATAACATCGTCTTGTTTCTTCGTTCAACTAATCCATTTTGTTGTGGCGAGTAAGGTGCTATCAATTGCCTTGCAATGTCGTTTCCCTTGCAGTACTGATTGAATTCATTTGACATGAATTCTCCTCCTCTATCGGTCCTCAGCATCCTTAACTTGGTTCGTAAATCTTACTCCACATTTTCCTTGAATTCTTTAAATAACTCAAATGCTTGATCCTTCGAGACTAGAAATAAAACCACATGTAACGAGAACAATTGTCTACATGTAGGATTATATACTTCTTTCCCGAATGTGTTGGTGGGGATGTAGGATCATGATATGGGTTAAATTATATATAAATATTATAACTATTCTCTACAATTTTGACTAGCTTTGGGGGTGCTTTTATTTAAATAAACCCGTCAGTGGTTCATATTTTGAATTTAAAGATTTTAAAAGACAATATGTTAAAATAGACCATTTAAGCTAAAGTTGGAGACCAACAAATGAATATTCTAATTATGTTTATATACATTTATTGTTATATTAATATTATTATTATAAATCTTTCTAAGTTATAAGTATACAAGTTAATAATTCAAAAAATATGAATTACTTAGAACTTTGAAGTTTATTAACGTTTGTTGTGTCCACATGAAATCAAACATAAATGAGAATTGTCAGACCGTTTAAATGTGAAACCAAACAATCATAAGGAATTTTGGGTTGTGTAACTAGAACTTCCACCAACAACCCATTACGTAATATTATTGGGCTATTAAAGAAGTCAATTAAATGATTGGTAAGAGAGGGAACTAATTATAAAAGGGATCACGTCAAAGTGTTTTGAAAGAGGTCGGTGGATTAGAACAGAAGTCAAGGGTTGACAACCCCTGGCGGCGGACGCCTGTAGCACACAACAAAAGGCAGCAACATAGAAAGAAAATAGGCTTAATTGTTATAGGAAGAAAGCAAGTAAGCAGGTCAACTAGTTTATTTTTTGATGAGTCGTATTATCTATTTTATCTTTGTTTCATCAATTATTATGTCTGGCTAAACTTTTATACTTCCTGGGTTTGAATGAATACTTTTTAGACTCGTTTTATTTTTGGTCTTGGATTATTATTGATTGGTTCATGTTTTGGTAAAGTTTTTATTTTATTTATTTGCGATGCATATGCGTATTTGGTATTAATTTATAATCAATTTTTGTTCCATATGCGTCTTTGTGAATGTCTTTCATGTATGGATGCATATTAAGTTACTTACTGTGTGTTTGTAACTAGTTTATGGTTGATTGTTAACGTATTCCATAGGAACGGTAATTGATAGTTTATAGATACCTCATATTCTGCTACTTGAGAGACCGGGAGGTAATTAAGTGTCTTATGTTATGGTCTTTTGCGGGTTTGGGTAGTAATTGCACGGGGTGAGTTACCCTAGATTCCCTTAGATTCTTACATATCCGTATTATAACCGAATTCATTGAAAATACCCCTTTATGCCTTAGGGTGTTTTGTGATTAGAGAGACCGGGAGGTAATTTAGTCTTTGGGTACCTTAGCATAGTTAGGTAAGGTGAGATTGGGAGGTGATCCGAACCATTCAACCATTGAGCTTACATGATATTTAGGGTTCTTAGGTATTGTTGGTGAGACCGGGAGGTGATCTAGCATACTTTAGTTATTCCATAAGTTCATATTTTTAGAATACGGTAACAATCATAAATCCAACTCCTAGAGTTTACGAGTTGACTAGTAGGATTCATAGCCTAGATGTTGTTCCCCCTATTTGAGTTCTAACCCAATATGTCTGTGTCTAGTTTTCGTGTTAGTTTAAGTATTCTTTAGTTTTTAGTTAATAATAAAAAAACACAAAAATTAATTAAATCTATTTATTTAAGTTATTAGTCAGTGTCTAGTTTAGGTGTCGCTAGTGTCCTTTGGATTCGATATCCGGACTTCATTAGGCTTTACTACAGTTGATAGATACACTTGTCTATCTAGTGGTCTAACATTAGGAGAGTCTAGATTTATAAACTTAAAACTAGAGTGTCTAGATTAGGTTAGGTTTTATTAGACCATGTTTTGGATATCAGACCACAAAGATCTCCATAGACCAAGTCTAAAGGTTTTATAGACTTGAATTTAGCCTTATTTGGAAACGGATCTCTATTGTGTTTTCCTATAACACAAGTATCACAAATCTATCGTATGTGCTTAACTTCTGAAATTCCTTGAACCATCTTCTTCCGAGTCGTGTATTTGATTGAATCAAAGTTTAAATGTGTCACACCCCGACCAAAGGTGGCGGAACATTCCAGGGCGTAACGTATTTATTTGACAGTAGCTCAAAAGACACTAATTAAAGCGGCAATAATTATTTAATTTCATTGATATTAACAAGTACACAAATATAATAGACAAAAACAATTACATCATGCTTTTTTGTCTTGAATAATATCCTAAGGTAAAGCTAATATCTTCATTCTTGAACAATATCGCTACTTGTACTTGTAGACAGTATAAAAATAGAGTTTTCAACTTGAATGTCGGCGGGAATACGTAAGTTATATATATATATATATATATATATATATATATAAATCACAATTCATATGTAAATGATGAGCATTATAAATTCTTATGAAAATGTAAACAAATAAATAGATGTGGACACGTTCCTATATATACAAAATCAATGTACTTAGGTAAATGTATGATCATACTAGATGAGAATAGTGATGATGAGATACCAACCACCAAACAGAAAATAAACATTTAAGCACATAGAGCATTATCATATAGCATGCAATAATCATACATAAACATATATTGAATTGTGTTTTGAATAGACGTGGAAATAAAATAAGATTAAAACTGAATAAGGTATACATGCTACCCCCAAAATATAAAAGTTGGAAAAAGGGGTATGTAAAATCACATTGACGAGTGGATTAACGAATATGAGATGACGATAAATATTAAGATAGAAACGGTCGAGCTCCTCGGGATACGTCAGCAAAAGTTCCTAGTTAATATTAATATAATTAATTAATATTAATGAAATAATAACAAGGTGTATGACGGATTTAGGAATTGACAGGGTTTAAGTACATTTTAAAAAAAATACTATTTGTTTAATTAACATAAGTTTTTAAATAGTATAAACTAGAGGGTAGAAACTATATATAAAAAAAGACACGACACAACATAACTGTTACAAATCGGTTTAAAAGAATTTTGGAGTCTATTAGAGTTTAAACTATTACTATTATTATTATTGTTATTGTTGTTGTTATTATTATTATTATTACGATTATTATTACTACTATTATCAATTACATTAAATTTTTAAAATAAATAAAGTAGATATTATATATAATATATATATTTTACGAATTACAAATTCGAAAAGACAAGAAAACACAAAGGCGGAGGGTTTGGTTTATCAAAATAACGGTTATTTAGTGATACATAATTGTAATATTATCAACTAATATAATTAAAAGTAAATAAAAAATAAACTCAAACACGGGTCCAGGGGGGTCGAACCTGCGCCTAGACCAGTTCTAAGTGTTTTAACTCACACGCACCAACCACTAGGTTGGTGCTAACACTTGTGAATGATATTAATCAGACAAATATATAAGCAGACAACCGAAAACAAAACCCAGTTCGGAATAATAAACCCTAGATCCATTTCGTTTCAATTGATCAACAATATGTCGATGATGATTAAAATTGGTTTAGGGCTAATGATCCTTAGTTATAAATGAACTAGATACATGTTTTAATTACCGGATTAAGTGACGAATGGGTATAGATCGAAGAAGTAGGGCTTGCGGCTTAAGTTCCTTATCAAAACCAACCTTGATGGCTTCGTTTGCTTCAATAGGTTAGGGCTTAGAGTCGTGAGGTTAAGAAGAGTGTGTGTGCAGGTTTGATTGAATCCAATTCAACCTTCATTACTTCTATCCATCTTTCATCGGTAGATGCTTCCTTGTAGTTGCGTGGTTATTCCTCCCATATGTTCTTCCAACTCTTCCATGCTTAAACGTCTTGCTGGTGCATTCTATTGCACTTGTGATATCCTCCTAAAATCTCATTTAGGGGTAGATCAAACTCATGGTGAGAACTCCTAGTCGTCTCATTAACCTCTTCCTCTTCATCTGATATAGGTTCATAGGAGTATGTTGGATGGGTAACATAAGAGTTTTGATTTCCAGGTTCTCCTTTGTGGTTGTTGTCTACATGAATCTCGGGATTTACCGGTACTGTTTGAACTTCATCAAACCCTTGAATGACAAAACTTGTCCATTGCTTCTCTGATGTATCCTCTTCTTTGATATAACTATCCCAATTCCAAGATTTCTTCTCCACGAACTTAACATCACAACTTACAAATATTATCTTTTTCCGGATCACATAACCTATATGCCTTCGATCCTTCTTCCACACCCTATGTACACCATAGGCGCGCTCCAATAATCCAGTTTCTTCAAGTAAGATGATATTACCTTGGCATATACCATGCAACCAAAATGTTTTCAGTTTCCCTGATTCAGCTTCCTTCCGGTTAGTGTTTCGTACGATGTTTTATCCAATAGAACTTTCGTAGGAACTCTATTCGGTATGGATATTACGTTCCTAACTGCTTCTCCCCAGAAATTATGAGGCATCTTCATTGCCTAAGTATGCTCCGAGCATTGATAGCATCGTCTTGTTTCTTCGTTCAACTAATCCATTTTGTTGTGGCGAGTAAGGTGCTATCAATTGCCTTGCAATGTCGTTTCCCTTGCAGTACTGATTGAATTCATTTGACATGAATTCTCCTCCTCTATCGGTCCTCAGCATCCTTAACTTGGTTCGTAAATCTTACTCCACATTTTCCTTGAATTCTTTAAATAACTCAAATGCTTGATCCTTCGAGACTAGAAATAAAACCATGTAACGAGAACAATTGTCTACATGTAGGATTATATACTTCTTTCCCGAATGTGTTGGTGGGGATGTAGGATCATGATATGGGTTAAATTATATATAAATATTATAACTATTCTCTACAATTTTGACTAGCTTTGGGGGTGCTTTTATTTAAATAAACCCGTCAGTGGTTCATATTTTGAATTTAAAGATTTTAAAAGACAATATGTTAAAATAGACCATTTAAGCTAAAGTTGGAGACCAACAAATGAATATTCTAATTATGTTTATATACATTTATTGTTATATTAATATTATTATTATAAATCTTTCTAAGTTATAAGTTTACAAGTTAATAATTCAAAAAATATGAATTACTTAGAACTTTGAAGTTTATTAACGTTTGTTGTGTCCACATGAAATCAAACATAAATGAGAATTGTCAGACCGTTTAAATGTGAAACCAAACAATCAAAAGGAATTTTGGGCTGTGTAATTAGAACTTCCACCAACAACCCATTACGTAATATTATTGGGCTATTAAAGAAGTCAATTAACATAAGTGTCCAGAGATATTTCTTTAATAAAAATAACATAAACAAAAAAAAAAAAAAGAACAATAAGTGTCAAGAGATATTTCTTTAATAAAAATAACACAGATCTTCAAGTGACCCAAATAACGCTACAAAAGGACAATATGATAAGGAAACTTATATATAGAATGTACCAGCGGCGTATCCAACATTCACTTATCACATCGATATTTGTATCGTTACCTAAAATCACCCTAGGTTCCGAGTTATTACACATAACCGTATTCACCATGGGTTCCATGTGAGGAATTTGATAATTATTCGTGCACTCATAATTATTTAAATCGTCGCATGATGCACATAGCTCATCCCGTTGTGCGGGTACGAAAACAAGGTGGAAGAAAGCTTTTTAAGTTGATATTTAAATGAGATTATTTGAATAAAAAAACAATGAAAATATATATGTACGAGAAATTTGATGACCATAAATAACAAGTAAATAATATTTGAAAAATATAACGATATAGTTGAAGCTAGCCATCGAAAGTAATAACAACAAAATGAAATAAACAGATGGAGGAAAATTTTGAAATTAAATAACTATCATACACATTTGGTGTATTGAAATACTTGAGGTGACAACAAAATTCATGAATAACTATACACATAAATAGGTCAACAAATCACATGATTAAAAAAATATAATAATAGATGAGGATTTGAATCAAGATTATAAAATCAGATAAGATGAGAAAAACTTACTATGAGCGTGAGGTAGGGGTGAACAGAAAACTGAAAAAACCAAAAAGAACCATTAACCGACGGTTTTTTTTTAAAAAAAAAAACTGAAATTTTGGTTTCGGTTCGGTTTCCTATTTCTAAAATACCGAAAAAACCGAACCGAACTGATGTATAACCGAACCGAACCGAACCGTGTTACTTCATGACCCACTAGAATATTTAATTTGTTTAGCCCAACTTTATGGTCCACAAGTCTTTGTTTAATATATACCAACTGTGGCCCATTAACATTTAATATTATTTGACCAAACAATTATACAATACAGACACCCTCCCTCACCCTCTCAGCTGTCACCCTCCCTCACCCTCTCAACCATCGGTCACCAGCAGCCACCACTCAACCACCACCACCAGCCGCGACCTTCGCACGCACCGTTTCATGTTAGCCAAACAGATTTGATTGTTAATTTTTAGATTTGTTAGATTTTTGGTTTAGAAAAATTGTTGTTCAGTTTTCTTTCTCCATCTCTCTTTAATCTGATTTAATTAATCTCATGGACTTCAACGATTCAATTTCTGGTATCTCTTTTATGTTCTTAATAATTACGTTATTATTTGATACATGAAGCATTGAAATAATTTAATTATTATTATTATTATTATTATTATGATAAAAAGAATGATAGCAGATTGCATATCATAGATAGATTCTAGTTTTGAAAGTGGAATAGTGCTTTTGAATTATGATAAAGTTACAAATCCACCAATTGTTTTTGGAATAATAATAATAATAATGTACTTATTGGTTTATTTGTATATGTGAGTAATTGTTAATATTTATTTTTTTTGTAAAAATAGATGGAAACTTCGTGTAGTGAGACTCCAAATATGAATAAAAAGGATGCACCGCTTATTGATGTTGATGAAGAAAACTTGAACGAACCGGTCGATTGTGAACAAACCGTGGAGCGAGAGGGGGTGATGGTAAAAGGTCATATGTGTGGATACACTTTACACAAAAATAAGGAAACCGGTTATTCCAAATGTCATTATTGTAAGAAGTTTATTAAGTCAAGTTCAAAGTTAAATGGTACGAGTGGTATGTGGAATCAATAGAAGCTACATTGTCGGACTTCTCCGCTTTACAAAAGGTAGATAAGAAACAGTCTACATTACGTTTTAAGCCTAAAAATTCGGGGGAAGAGAAGGGTAGTTTGACTACTCACACTTTTAATCAAGATCTATGTAGAAAGTCTTTTGTTCGGATGATCATAATAGATAACCTTCCATTTTAGTGTGGTTGACAATCAAGGTCTTAGAGAATTTGTGTGAGACTTGAATCCAATGTTTAAGTTTCCTTCTAGATGGACGGTTGCTAGGGATGGTTTGACAACATACGAAGAAGAAAAAAAGAAGCTAAAACGTCTTTTAAAAGAACAAACCGTATCTCTTACCACCGACACATAGACATCCGTTCAAAATTTTAATTATATGTATATTACCGCACATTGGATAGATGAAAATTGGGTTTTGAGGAAGAGAATTCTCAACTTTTGCCAAATTACAAATCACAAGGGTGAGACCATTGGAAAGTTAGTTTATCGTTGTTTACAAGAGTGGGTGATAGATAGAATATTTACGGTGACCGTTGATAATGCTTCACCAAATGAAGAAGCAATTAGGTATTTAAAAAAAATGCTTGAGGGTCCCCATTCGGTTCTAGATTGCAAGTATTTGCATATGAGATGTAACGCTCATATTATAAATCTTGTAGTAAAGGATGGTTTAGAAGAACAAGTTGCTTCCATAGCTCGGATTCGAAATGCAGTAAGATATATAAGATCATCTCCTTCTAGGTTTCAAAACTTCAAAGATTTTGTTGAGAAAGAAAAGATTGATAGCAAAAGGAAACCATGTCTCGATGTAGATACTCGATGGAATTCAACATTCTTAATGTTGGAAACGGCACACAAGTTTTCAAGGGCGTTTGATAGGTACTTTTATTTCTTATTATTTTTCATAATTATATTATATTATTGTTTGTTTAATACTAACGATGTATTATTTTGTTAATGGACTTGAAGAGGTGGATTTCAATTATAGATTATATTTTGATAGTGAAGTTGCGGATGGAGAAACGACTACAAAAAACGAAAGAAAAAGTGATAAAGTTTTGGGAGCACCCAATGAAAATGATTGGGAGAATGCAATGTAATATTCTTTTTTAATTTTGTTTTTATTTTTTAATAATGTTATTATGTATTTTGAGTTTAAAAGTGATTTATTTTAATAGGCTATTTATAGAGTTTTTGAAGGTTTTTTAATATGACAAAGAAGATTTCGGGGTCCAAGTATGTGACCGCAAATTTGTTATTTGTTGAGCTTTGCAAAATGCATTCAAGTATAACAAAAATGTCTTTACGTGCCGAAAAGAATGAGATGGAAATGGGTTTGTCTATGAAAACAAAATTTGATAAGTATCGGGATAACTTGGACAATATGAATGTCTTGTTATATGTTGCACCGGTTTTAGATCCTCTAAATAAGATGATACATCTCGGTTTTTCTTTAAGTTTGATGTATGGTAAAGGTTCTTTAAGAATTGATGAAGTCAAAGATAAAGTGAAGGAAACATTAATGGAGTTGTATTGTCATTATAAACCAAAAATTGAGAAAACAAAAGAGCGAAAGAATACATCATCTTCCGCACATAGTTTGGTTGATGATAATGAAGATGATGATGACGATGATTTGGAAAGAGCTTATTTAAAGTATTTAAAGGAACAAGATGAACAAGGGGTTGTTGATGCTAATGAGGTAGAAATATATTTGCGTGATGGGACCGAAATATGAGAGCAAGAATTTGATGTTTTAGGTTGGTGGAAGATAAATTCGATTAAATTCCCTATTTTATCTCAAATTACTAAGCATGTTTTGGGAATTCCAATGTCAACCATTGCATCGGAATCGGCTTTTTGCACCGGTGGTAGGGTCATTGATAAGTATAGGAGCTCTCTTACCCCTAAGACTGCCGAGGCATTGATTTATACTCAAGATTGGTTACGGTATTCACCAATGGATTTGCACGATTCAAATGGGTATGGTCAACCATTAGAGACTTTGATTGAAAAGTTGGAGAACATAGAAATTGGTAATAATGTTTATTATGATGTGTTTTGATATTTTAGTTTACTTAAATATTAATACAATTGTATGTATTGTTTTTAGATATTATGACCGGAAACAAAACACCAAAAGGATCCACCGTTGATGGTGATGAAGATTATGGAGATTATGAAGATGATGAAGATTGGGAGTAACTTTGAAGATGAAGAATATGAAGAAGATGAAGAATGAAGAATGAAGAATGAAGATTGGAACTAAAATTTTAGTGTTTTTTTATTAAGAATTTTGTTAATTTAAACTCTAGTACTCTTTCAAGTTTGTATTGGTTTGGTTCCATGTAACAAATGCCTATATTTTTCTTTTGAATCTAATATGCATTTTCATTATTTTGAAAAAATTTTTTAATGTCTACACACAAGAAAAAACCCCCCGAATATGACCGAACCGAAACCGAAATTCGAAAAACCGAAACCGATCGGTTTGTATATTTAAAAAACCGACTTTTCAGTTTCGGTTTCACCTAAAAACCTAATGGAACCGTACCATACAGTGCACAGCCCTAGCGTGAGGTGAGTTTTGGGGGAATTTGGGTAGTCATGTATTAAAACATTGAAATAAAATTTTGTACATGTGACTCCTATTAGATAACTATGCACAACACATGTTCATAGTCCCAATTTCCAAAACAAAACGTTTGTAGGAAATCGGCCTTAGGCAGTTTATGATACAAATACGGTACCATTAACTATGCACATCACCATACACATAGTCCCTGTAAATAATCGGTCATATACCACTTGAATTGTAATAACAAATTGCGACATGATACGAATATATGAGAAATTGAATTCAACATAAATAACCATAATGACAAAACTTGAGATTTAATGAAGTCATTGCATTAGATTCAAATTAAAAGAACTAGATGTAATAAACGTCTCTTGCGTAGCATGTCTTCATGAAGAGTGAGGTTAGACTTGGGATCCATTGATGTAACACACATGTCCTTGAGTCCCATGAGTAGCTTGGTTAACTTGAGGTTGGTTGATTGGGATTTGGTTGACTTGAATTGGTTGAATGGGTTGAGCTTGAATTGCTTGGATGGGTTGAGCTTGGATTGGTTGAAGTTGATTTACGTGGGCTTGAGCGGCTTGGGTTGGGTAAACTTGGGCTTGGTAAGCTTGATATTGAGTGGCTTGGGTTGGGTAGGATTGAATTCGGTTAATGTGTGCTAGTCTTGGGCATGCATTATGATAATGGCTAGGGTATCCACAATTGTAACAAGCTCTACTGGTTGAGGGTTCTTGAGTAAACAGTTGAGCATAAGGTAAAGTTTTTGGTTGGGTAAGAGGAGAGGTAAACGGTTGAATCATGTGTTGGTTGGGTTCACGGCATGTGGTAAAGAGGTGACCAAATTGATCGCAATGGGTGCATTGACGACACTTGAGATAAGGCGAATGGTGAAATTTACAAGTATCACGTAATGGGCGGGGTCCTGTGTACGGCTTCTTGGTGGATTGGGCTTGCAATTAGGCCAAGACATAGTTTTTGGAATAGGACTTTCTTTTATTGTTGCGGTAGTGGGGAGAATGATTGTTGTTGTGCTTGAAGGATTCGGGCTAAGAGGATTCGGTCTGGGATTCTTTAGTGGGCTCGGGTGCAGGCTTATCATTGGGCTTCTTGGGATTCTTCCGCGTTAAGGTCCCGGCCTTAATGTGGTTTTCGGTGAGGGTACCGGCTAGAGTGATGGCATCATGATGGACTTTTGGGTCACGGCTTAGGATGGAATCTTGGATTTTCATAGGCAAACTTGAGATGTATTTATCAATGGCCCGCTCCAAAGGAGTGACCATATGCGGGATGAGAAGGCTCAATTCGTGGAATCGATTATTGTAAGCGGTATTATCACCACCTTCTTGCTTCAAGTTCCAAAACTCTTCTTCTAACTTACAGAGTTCATATTTTTGGCATAACATTTCTAACAGGAGCTTCTTTAGATCGTTCCATGGAAAATCCATGGCAACCTCAGCCCCAAGGGCGTACCTTTTACCATTCCACCAAGTGAGGGCACTCGATTTGAGGCCGCTTGAGGCGTAGGTGGTTTTCTTGTCTTCCGGACAAGAACAATGGAGAAACACGCTTTCGATATGTTTGAAGCATTGGAGGAGGATGGTAGCACCCTTGGCTCCAACATAATCGGTTGGGTTTAGACTTGTGAATTACTTGAAGGAGCAAGCAGTTGGGTTTTGATTTACGAAAGTGGTAGCGACATTCACGGTTTGGAGCTGAGAGATGATTGTTGGGAGGTCTTCCACGATTCCCTTAGCGATGCGGGATGACATTCTACGGCCAGAGTTGCCGGTGCAACGATTACGGTTGATGTTGCGGGAAGAAGACATGCTACAACGATGAAACATGAAAATTTATTTGGTTTTGGGAAAAATTGTATAACTATGTGAAATTTTGAGTTTAGTGAAAATTCATGAGGATACAAAATAACATTTTATTAACCTTAACTTAGTGTATTGATGAAATTGATAATTTGAGAAAATAATCATTCATAAAATCAAAAATTTAAACAAAAATCTCATCGTTGAAATATCCATGTATCACCATGGCTAAATTCTCCAACAATAGAATTATAATCGATTAAAATCGAGATGAGAGCGTTGAGGTGAATGGTTGGGGTATCCATGTATCACCATGGCTTTTCCCACCCATTCTTTCAACTAAATCATCATAAGGAAGAACCGAGTTTAGCCACGTATCACCGTGAATTCGGTTATGATTTAAGGGTGTGGCCGTCACATGACCACGTTTGATACAATGAGGTTTGTAGATTTGTGGAAGTTTGGTGTGATATGATTTGGTTTAACAAGTTTCACACCCTCGCCGAACCCTCCAGGATAGCAACTAGGTCTCACGGTTGATTGAATTTATGTGCAATGCTTTTCCTTAGGTCGCAAGCCTTGGTGGCAAGGGTTCGGAGAACAGGTGTGTCCCCCTTACAGTTACTACATATCCGTCACATGAATCATCCTCATGGAGAGGGGAGTAAAAAGGTGGGTTTTCTTAAGGAATTTTCTGATTAAAAATCGTTATAGAGTTTCAAAAATAATTTTGAGAGTGAGGCATAGCCTCGGAATAAGTGTGTGCTTTTGTGTACAAGAGTAACATTAAATAGTCAAATAATATTTAAGCCACTACAATCAATAATATAATTCAGGGTGCAAACACGTAAAGGATATCACGTATAGGGACTCTATGCATGCTACTAGGTCGTTATATCTAACCACATATCTTATAACCTGTCTTTGATACCAATCTGTCACACCCCTAAGGGGCTAAAATCACACCTACTTGATAGTTATAAAGAAAAATCCATTAACGAACAAAATATATTTGAGTAACGTGCAACACAACCGTAATAAAATAAATAATAAATGAAATTAAAATTTAAAACAAGTAGGGTTTCGGGTGCGGAAATTAACGAATGTTACAAAATGACACAATCTTGTGTGTCGCATCCATGATTCATCATCCATGTTTGCTAGAAGACATACATGTTCCTATCTTCAACGTGAGGTTGTACAACCTGTTCTTCAACCTTTCTACCCTGAATAATAGGTTCTTCAGGTGATCATATATCAACAGACGATTTCCTTCCATGACCACATTACACCCAATCTCTGTTAGTCGTCGTAGGCTCAATATATTGTTCTTGAGATTTGGAATGTAACACGCATCGGATATAATCCTTTGTTCTTGATTCTTACATTCTAACAATATAGAGCTTCTTCCCTTGATCTCTACATATGATCCTTCTCCAAATCGCACATGACCACTAATTGCTTTATCAATATCCTTGAAGTGACTCCTCACTCCGGTCAGGTGATTACTTGCATCATTGTCTAAATACCATAGACTTTCCTCTGTTGAAGTGTGCTTCTTGGGCTAGACTTCACCCTTGTTCAATAGGACTTTTTCACTATCATCCATAATGATTGCCATTAACAATGTTGGTTCCTCGTCTTTTTGCACCATGTTTGACTGTGCTTCAACAACGTTCCTTTGTGGACGATTCTTCTCAAAGTGTCTGTACCTCTCACATTTGTGAAATTTGACCTTGCTCTTGTTGAACTTCTTCCCATTCTTGTTCGTCCTAGGTCTGCTTGACGAGCCTTCTTCCTTAGGATTATGCTTATCCTGCCATTTCTCTCTCAAATGGTTAAACTTTCCTCGTCCACGATTTCCAAATCACTTATCTCGGCCTGAGTTATTGTCGTGGCGTGTGTACAACAATATATCTTGACCGTATTCGAGGCTTCTTTTCTTGATCCTTATCTACTCTTCATAAGTCTTCAATTTTTTGACGATTTCGGTGATTGAAACTTCATCTATGTCGGTACCATGTTCTATTGATGCAACAATATGGACAAACCCGTCTGGTACGGATTCTAAGAGTTTCCGTACAAGCATTGGTTCATCCAAGGATTTTCCCGATTCACTAGCCTTAGTAGTATACATCTTAATCATCTCCATGCAGACGTCTATTGACTCATCTTCCTTCATTTGCACCATTTGAAACTCCACCATTCACGATTGTAAATGAGCCTTCTGTACTCGTTTAACACCGACATGTCTTTTCCTCAATGCTTCCCACACTTCCCTTGCCGTTTTGCAACTTGCCACTTGCAAAATGACAGCCTTCAGTATAGCTTGATTAGGGCTGTCCAAACTGCTCGCCGCTCGTTCATCGTTCGCTCGAATTTTGCTCGAAAAATGCTCGTTCGATTTCGGCTCGGTTCGGTTTAAAAGCAATCCAAGCACGAGCAAAACCTCGCTCGGTTTGGTTCGGTTCGTTTTGCTCGAATTAATTTTATATATTAGTTTTATATGTAAACTTTATGTATATATATATAAGTATACTATTTTTTAAAGTTTTTAAAATTTCCCTCTTTTGTGTTGAATTCAAAGTTCTAATTTAAACCATAGCCACTCATTTTATATATATGTTTTATTGTTAACTATGAGTTTTATACATTTTAAAGGTGAGAGTTTAGACAATTTAGAGTTAAAAGTCTTGAATTAATGATATTTTGAAGTTTTAGAAATTTAAAATTGGAAACTTTGTACGAAATCAAGCAAAACCAAACCGAACCAAGCCGCTCGGCTTCAAAACCAAACCAAGTTCAAGCATAAAGATTTCGCTCGTTTCTTTAAATTCAATTCGCTCGGTTCGGCTCGCTTTCAAACCAAACCAAGTATGAGCATGTCCGCGTTCGGTTCGGTTCGGTTCGTGAACAGCCTTACGCTTGATACATGTATCAATCATTGCCTTATCCGTTCGAACATCTGGTTGCGTTGTTTCAGTAGGTTCAATTGATTCCCATAATCCGTTCGCCTCAATTATTATCTTGATTCGAATTGCCCAAATGGTATAATTTGTAGACTTTAAAATTGGACATTGATAATGGGATACCGATCCTACCACTCTGTGTGTTACCTGTGTGTTGTTATCCGGAGGAGTCTTCGAATCTGACATCCTTTCAAATCGTATAACTTTCACCTTGACTGACTACGGTTTCAACACTCCTTGTATAGACAAAACTCATGGTTCTATATACTAAAAAATACAATAATTCGGGAATATAACTTGCAAACCTGAATTTGTATTAACCGAAAACCTGTGAATATAATTTCTTCAGTCGCCCTCGATTATTCTTTAATCGAAATCCATTTTCTGAAAAATGTGTTATACTTACTGACAAAACCGAATCAGCACCTGTATATCTTTCTTCGGTTTGGTCCTTCAACAAAACTCCTTTTTGTCGGAATTGATCAACTTTGATCGTTAACCTTGGTTTTTGATTCGTACTCGTAACGAATCACCGTTGTGTTCGCCTTTATTTACCGGATATTTCCGGATTTACAATAGCCCGCAAACACAATTACCACACAGCCTCCTTGACTACCGATTACCCTGTCGGAAAACTCTATGTCGACGCCCTTTTTTATACCATCAGAAAATCGCACCAGTACCACAACTAATTTTACTCCTTATTTGTTGAAATTTTGAAACCGGAATTACCACCGCCACTAATCCTAAGCGTAATGTCCAAAAAACGTTGCTGCTGCACAAGAAATTCACCGGAATTTCGTTATGGAAAATCAGAATTCGCCGAAATCATATACCGCTTAACAAAT
The DNA here is from genome assembly GCF_021521415.1 of Bidens hawaiensis. NCBI lineage: Eukaryota > Viridiplantae > Streptophyta > Magnoliopsida > Asterales > Asteraceae > Bidens > Bidens hawaiensis. The sequence continues at coordinate 689,269 of NW_027491825.1, read as the reverse complement.
CATATCATTGCCTTTTTCTTGTGCCGGAACCTTCCGTCCACTGTCGGAAACCACCAGCACTTACTGTTGTTCAAGTTCTACTGAAAAAACACATTGCCGGAAAATTGCGTTTTGTCGGAGTCTTTTTCGGAAAAGCGTTTTTGCCGGAAAACGGTGTTGCCGTGTTTCTTTCTTGCCGGAACCTTCAATATATAGATGGAGAACACCGTCTACAACCTCCGTTGTTCCATTCTTGCTCAAAAAGTCTCGCCGGAAAAACGCGGTTGCCGGAAAATCGCCGAAATCTGCTATTGTATGTTTTTCTGGCCGGTCAAGGGTTGAACCACCTTTGCTCTTCAAATGTTTAATCTAACAATAAATTCGTGTTATCCTTGATGTTGATGCCAATTGTTGGCCTAATATGGATCTTTGATAATGAATTGATAATAGAAACAAGATGAACAATGATAACATGAACAACAATCTATATTGAATAACTTGAACTTGGATTGAATGAATAAAACATCTTGATGTTTCCCCTATTTATAGTTTTCTAGGATTAGGGTTACAACCACAAATCTATATACACGTGTTTTTGACAGTTACAAACTTGACATATTGACACTCTAACCCCTAGACTTTACATACATGTTTAAGTATGACTTAAACATATTTATAACTAATTACACTACGACCCTTGCACTTTGATGACGAGTGATTACTGCTACAGTGATTGTATTTGAATCCTATGGTTCATTCATATCCCTAAACATGGGCGGATCTACGTATGCGAGACCGGGTTCATGGAAACCCACTGAGTTTCGAATTTTATATAGGATCCATATATAAATTATGAGAATAAACCCACATATAATTTGTGAGTAAACCCATAAACAATGTGGAACCTAGGTCTAGTGGCAAACATCCCTTCTTCTCCAAATGGTGACCCTTGTGCATCCGTGTTCGAATCACATTTTTAGTGTGTAATTTTCTTTTTATATTATTTTAACTTTGCAACTGGTTAACTTTAAGGCCCTTTACTTATTCAGCCCTCACATGAACACTGAACAACCATATTCTAAGGGGGTGTTTGGGATTGCTTATTTTCACCAACTTATAACTTATAAACTTTTTGAGAAGTAATAAGGCGTTTGAGATTGCTTATATTGTGAGAGTAAAAGTTCTATAAGTTACATTTTTGTAGCTTATTAACTTAATAAAAGGTTATAAGGAAATAAAATAAGAAATCCCAAACACCCCTTAAATATGTAAATTATTTTGTGAAAATTAACCTGATAGAACCAATGTGTACGTATAAAATATATATGTAATATACATATTACATTTATTTGTAGTAAATTCTTTGTTAAACAATACTAACAGAGTAACAATTCATCTTAATCAATAATATGCAGTTACAGCAATATATTGCTACTCAGTTAGAAAATGTTAAAGTTAACCAATTAGAACTGAATGGTTATTTCTAGTTTTTGTTAAATAAGTTATTAGGTTCCGGACATCACCGTTGGTTGACCCGTGACTCTGTGACAACCAATAGTAGGCTTCTTAAAAAACAGAAAAATGGCAGACGATTCGATATGTAATGTTTTGAATTTGTGTCAAGATTCTATAATTAATAATGTACATGTATCTATGTTTTTACCCCATTACGAAGCATGCACGGTTGATTTGTAGGCATTATAAATACTAAGAGATATTATGTGTCTTTTTGTTTAAATTTGATCTGTAGGCGTTATATTTTACTACTAATGTTTAAATTTGATTTGTTTTTTTACTATTATATTGTGTTTTTATTATGGGATAAATCTTAACCGACACGTACCATCGAAATTACTCAAACCATCGAACCGTCATGAACCATCAAATCAACCCAAACAGTGAACCATTTGAAAAAAATTCATGGATCCACCACTGTCCCTAAATATCATACATTGTACAAATAGGAATATTCATGGTCCAATATATGTTTGGTTTCCTATATATAACCATAAAACTTAAATTCTAATTTCTTTGCTTACTCTTTAAGCGATTCAGATTCAATTTGATTTCAATTTAATTAGTTTGTAATTGATGTAGCTGTCGTGAGCTAATAAAAAACGAAGTAATTATATTGTCTAAATTATCTATAGTTAGTACGGGTATGTAAGATCGTCTCCACAGTGAATCTGTGAAAAGTGTTGATAAAATGCATTATTTTGATTAAACAGTTTTGGTGGTCGATGTCAAGCGAATTTGGCAATGGGGTTTGCTCGACAAATGAAACAGTGCAAACCCCGTATAAATCTTTCCCTGAAGACGTTTCCGGACTTCCTCCCGCTCGACAAGTCGAGTTCCGTATCGATTTTTTACCCGGGGCAATGTACTTGAATATTTAATTTTAAATAATTAGATAATGTCACTTTATCATTAATAATGTCTTACGAGTTACCGTGCGACCAGTTGTACCGGGTATTCAGCCGTAGGTTGGAGTATGACAATATGAAAAACATTTAAGATAATGGGCTACAACTATACATTTTTGCCTCATAGCATAGTTTTGACACTTATTGTTGTCCAAATACTCATAGATCCACTTCTTGGTCTTCTAAGCATTAGGCTATTATCTCTCTCTCTCCAGTGTTGAAGTTCCAAGGAGTTGCTAATGATGTGTTTGAAACATGTTGGATGCATAATTTAGTTCTTGATCTACTTCGTGCATTCATAGTCAACGTACTCTAACAACATCTATCTATCAGTCATCAAACATGTACAACATCAAGACACCATATAATAGAGAGCAGCATTATCTTAGTTTGGAAAAAGTGGTGATGGGTCAACTTCGCGTTTTCATATATGTTCTGTCAACCTCCTAGTATATGGAAAACGCTTCAATATATTTTGAGCCCATTTTAAAAATGAGATTGATCGATATGACAAAATTCCTGAAAGAACTGAAAGGAGAAACAAAATACAATATTTATGCTTACTAATAAAATACAAACAATATAAATAGATAGAGATATGAACTCTTAGATATATATATATATATATATATATATATATATATATATATATATATATATATATATATATATATATATAGCACTAATGCATCCATCATCAATAACTTTTTAGTTTCACTTAATCACTTGTTAGCAACAAAGTGTGACCCAATTTAACAACTTGTAATCAACCCCTTACACAATAAAGCTCACTTTGAAACAATATATGATAATGGCTACCATAATTTAAAGTCGTTGGAACTCGGAAGTTACAAGCCATTAAAGACAAACAAGAAAAATGGATCAAGGTTTCAAGCTTTGATTTTTCCAATATTCATCTTCCCACATTTCAACTTGTTTTATCGTGCTTGTTCTGTTGTCTATGATAGCTTTAATTGTCGAGGGATCGTATGGTGGAGGCATGGTACATGGGACAGCGTCTGTAGGGTACCGCACGAGTGATTCCTCCATGAACTTCCTCCAGTTTCCGTCTGCAAAGCATGCCATTGACTCTGAACATAGCTCAATTGCATTTGGAGGGACGGTAGGTTTGAACTTTAAAAGCTTAGCATATTCGGTCAGTAAATGTAACATGTAGTCATAAACGTAGTCCATGTTCATGTCCTCGTGAATGAACCGGCTTGACGCCTCACCAATCTCTTGAGCCTAGTGGGTTCATGTAGTTAAGACATCATTGAAACAAAATAAATTTTAACATTCTCATTGAATACATAATTTATTTTCTAAATGCATATTGTTTATGTTTCGATTATAAATTTTATTCAAAACTAAGTTTTGTCAAAATAAAGTATCTATATTGTCCGTGGTCGCTTAAACCCTTTTCCCAACTGATTTTGGCAACCGAAATCTTATACCAACAATTTTATCGACCTGAATTTATGTCTCTACGTTAGCAACCAGCATTTCAACCAGTGTGTTTTGAACGAAATAACAGCCAGAGTTTGTCAGTCACTAATTCGTTATAGCTTTTGCGCAAAATAGAAGTGAATGTTTTACCTTGGAAGTGTGATTGTTGCCCCACTCGACCGCAAATTTAAGCGATTTACACATGTCAGTGGACCAAATAGGCCAGAAATGCTCGAGTGGTGCCATCCCTCTTGTAAAGAAAGTGAAGTAATGCGGGGTGATATATAACGTAGGCGAATCGCAGGCCAATATGTATTTCTCACTTACAGACCATGACCAACCTTCTATGTATATTTTATACCTGCTCATTCATGAATCTATCAATTATTAATATCCTGCAACATTCAACAATGTATATATGTCTACCTGTAAGTACATTGATCTTCAATATTCGAGTTCTTGTATCCATGCTCTGATTCGTTAATCCAATCCTGTTTTATATGGCCATCAAGTATTAAACTTAATATATGTGATTGAAGACCATAAGATTATAACGAGTAAATTAAGGCTAGGCCCTTGATTAACTTAAGAAAAATCCCGTTTAGTTCAAGGATCCAACTAGTGAACACCACATGCTCGTCTAGTCTCCCATCATCACCCAGTTAACATTAGACTTGAAATATATAAAATCAAATAAGTGCGTACCTGGTTAAACAAACGAGTATTCCAGTCAATATTATGAGTACTGTTGGCAGTAACATTGCACTTGATAAGGTCAGCCCTGATAGGGGAGACAGCAGGGTTACCCCTCCAATAAGCAAAGGGTACCCTGTCCTTCCATTTTACTCTCTTGTTACCTTCTTTAATATTCTTCAGTGTCACTTCCCATGGCTTTTGATTTGTCTCTGGCCTATCACATGCAATACAATATAAACCAACCATCATTTGGGTGTTTCTTGAATGATTTTGATTTAATATATACAATTTTATGTATTGCATGAGATCATAACATTAACTAGTAATTTTTGAAAATTTGATGGTGTTACTGTTTTCTCACTTTTCTAATAGTATTTTCTCCATCTTGGAGATTGGGTGGTTTTCGCGTGTGTTTTTTGAAGTTCATCTTTCAAAAAAAATTTGTATAAATCATGAACCTTAGAGAAAAAAGGAGAGAGAGAGAGAAAAAAAACCATTTACGTGTAAGCGCATCAATTAGTAATTTGTCACTTGAATTTATGATTATAAAAACTCAAGAGCTCAACTTATAAATTATATGTGTTTACGAACGCAATAGAATTAAAAGAGTCTATAAGTAATAAAGATTATAGTTAGTTACCATCCCCAAAAAGACCAATCGGGTGAGACGATATCTAAGCTCCATGGATCTGAGCAGTACTTGAACAGCGGAGGAGGCCCAGGATTAGGCCTCCTCTTGAAATATTGGTTTATGTTATACACCGGTCGATCATCGCAATCAAACATAAGCTCGAGATCAGGAATCCTTCCGGGGTACAACCTTAGCAACTGCTGAAATCCCCATAATGTAAATAAATCTCGAGTTTGAATTGATTTTCTAAAGGTTTCAACATATGCTTTTCCTTCAAAAATTATTAGCCTGAAATGTGCACTTCGTTTCGCTACCTCCAACATCTCTCTTGTGATCCCTGTTGCTTTCCAGTGTCGTAGATCTTCGTGGATCCAACGAAAGTAATCAGGGCATGTGTAGACCGATGAACGGTTTATATTTTTGTGTGTCGTTGGGAAGTTCTTGGGACATGATAGTGTTTGATTCCATGCCAAACATTCTAGAGGGAACTCATATATCGCTTTGGTTTTAAATTGCAAATTGGGCTGATCTGAAAACATATACTAGATGCACAGTAAGAAAGCCTAGTTAGATTATAACATAAAACGGACAAGATCTGTATCAGTGCATGAATATGTTTTAACTATATATTTGTGGTATTAGAATTTCACACCAGAGTCATCTATACACACAATATCTTATATTTATCCCATACCGTTCGGAAAAAGGTTGGACAATCATATTGACCAAAATTTTTCAAAGATCACCTATGGTTAGAATGTTCATCTGGATATTGTTCAAAAGGCCATTCTTACCAGTAATTTTTAAAGTTTGACTGTTTGTTAATAAAAATGACCGTTTGAGTTATATTTGGACAGTCATTTGATGTAGTAAAATCATGTTTGTTTTCTTTTTTCTTTTTGGTGTGTGTGTGGGGGGGGGGATTAGCTATGGCATTACCCTTTCACATCTGTAACAATGATCGATAGAAAAGGACCACAAAGTACTAGGGGTGTTCAGAATAAAACAGAAAAAAACAAAAACTGAATCACGTCCGTAATCGAAAAAACCGAATCCGAAACAAAATTGATTGACGGTTCAAATTACAAATCTGTTTTTTTAAATGACTATTCGATTTATTCGGTTAACTGAAATAATTAATTAAATATGATCTATGCTAATTATTTTGTATATGGCTCATTCTTTTTAAGCTTGTTTATAATATGTAGTCCAACGTCCAAATCCGTATTAGACCTACTCTATCTTTAACTGTTGAAGACTATTAATCATTTTGGATGTTCTATTATGTTTAAGACTTTTATGGTTAGGATGGTTTTTATGATTGTATGTATAAGATTATTTAACGGTTTAGATGTTTTCCTATGGCCTTTAACTTTTGGTTTTTAGGATGTATATGTTGTGTTTGTTTATTATGGCCTTTAACGAATGTTCATATCCGGAACACAAATTGAAACCAAACTAAATTGAATTGATTATGGGTTTAGTTACCCCCTTTCCGAATTCGATTAAGTTTGGTTTTCGATTAGGGGTACACAAATCTCATTATTGAACAAATCAAACCGAACAAATTAAATAAATCGTTAACCGAACCGCTGAGTACCGCTACATAGTACTTATGCGTCATTTTACAAGTGAATACAAGAATTCATAAAGAAAGTTATAGGGTTTAATGGTGACTTACGAGGCATATCCAGCACGCAATCATCAAGAACATGCAAATGGAAACAAAGCTTGCGACTAGAATCAACAACGATGTTATGGCATTATTATGATGACCGACCGTTGGCTTAGGCCTAAGCCGGTTTATGTTTCTACATTTATCTTTATACAAATCTTTCATATTTGTAAGTTGCTGAGTATATTCTCACTCAATCTATATATATGCAAAATGCATCATGTTTGTGGCCATTGAATTTACATGTGAAAGCAAGCATGGCCTAGCTTGGGCTTAATGGTGGGGGATAACTTTTAAGTATACGCAAATATGGATAAAAATGTGACCAAAACATTGATATATCATGAGATCTTATACTTGCACCACATACAGTAACATTAGGACTTTTATTTTGCATTAAAATGTGTACTAAAGGGATTTAAGAGCTATGATACAAATATCATGTGAAGCTTAATGAGGAAACGGTTAAAGATGGTCCATCAAACTAATAAAGTTAGAAATAAAAAAATAAAATTACTTTTTGTCTATATTTTTTCTTTTTATACGCAAAAGTTCAAAAAAACCATTAAATGTTTTAACGTGACATCTCAGCTATAGTTGTAGCTAACGTAAATTGCAAGATTAAAAAATAAATAACTAAAGAAGTTATATATGGTTTAAGCTCGATCGTGACATCTTATATAAATCACAGTATTTATTAACACACCAAACATATCTGGCCAGCTAACATAATGCAGGATACTAAAATAAATAATTACATAGCTAAAAGTTTTTTATTACATAAGTAAAATTCTAAACATATATAAGGTTGAGTTATAATACATATTTTTAAGGTTACATCATCTTTATGTTATAAATGCTTTTTGGGATCATCGATGTCTTTTTTCTTGGTTTTCTAATAGCCAATAGGTGTTATAAGGTTAGAATTGGTGTTGATGATTGGTTAAAGAAACATAATGATATTAATATAATTTTGGTACGTACGTAGTTGTAACCTCTTAGCGTCTTGTTATGAATATTCTTCTTAACATATGCAGTTGGTTCTAAATATACATGCTTTTTGAGAAATTAATAATACAGTTATATATTTGTTAACTAAGTTATCAGTACAAGACTTTATCTCAAACCGAGACTATGAATAAAGAACCCTCGAACTCAATTTTAACTATTTCTTTGATCCATGCATTGCAAAATAGCGGTCGGTTGGATAAAATGCCAAATATATTATGTGCAAAAAGTTTGGGTTAAAATAGTCATTTTAAATAACTATTAATATGGTCTTGGTTAAAAATATTCTGACCAAAATGGATCCATGTTGAATTTAGTCGTTTTAAGAACAAAGAGAAATACCAAAATGTTATCACCCACTATATGTTTACGGAGGCTAGTGGCAACAATGGCGTGGTGGTTGGTGATGTTGTTGGTGGTTGAGGTGTAGAGTAGCAGCACTGACAACAAGGAGGTGCTAGCAGTAGAGGTGCATAAATTAGGCTTTTCAAACATCTGGGTTCGGGTATGGAATCGAGTTCTGGTATGACCGGGTATTGACTAACCCGGTCGGGTTCGGGTTCGAGTCCGGGTATTGTCTCTAAAAACCATACCATATATATCGGGTTCGGGTCGGGTATATAACCGGGTATTTGAATACTCTATTTTCGGGTATTGAAAAAACCCTATTTTCGGGTTTTTTCTAGTTGTTTTTCGGATATATTTTTTAAGGGGTTGCACCTTTTAGGATTATTTTTCCGGGTATTTTTCGGGTAATATCGGGTATAGATTGGGTAATTAAAAGACCCGGTTCCGGTATTTGTGAAACCCGGTTCGGGTATGGAACCGGTTCGGGTTTCGGGTATTACCAGGTACAAATCGGATCAGTTCCGGGTACAGGTTTTGGTACTGAAATGCATACCTCCGTACCCTACGGGTAGGGTTAGGTACGGGTTCAGGTATTAAAAATCCGGATATAAAAAAAACCGATTTTAAATATTTTTATCGGGTCCGTTTTTTTTTCACATCTAGTAATGATCGATTGGTTTGTATGACCAATATTAGTAATATACTCAGTAACTCCATAAAATGGATGGATGATAGATGTATGGTGGCCCTGTGGCAGTATATTACTAATATTGGTTATTACATTTATATTACTCGTATAGTAGTCTAACGTCTTTAGATAAGAAACTTATGTTAGCGTTTTATTTTGGAAAGACCATTAACTAAAGTCAACGTCGGTCTCTAGCAAGAGTTGGCGTATACTTGAGAGACCCGGTTTCCAGGGCCGGCTCCGAGAAGACAAAAAATATTTTGGGGCGAAGGCGAAAAATAGTTTGGGTCTTAAGTAAAAGGAGTATGTTGTTGGGTTTAAACAATTTAATTTTTAAATGGGCATACTTGGTTATAATTTGGGTCGTGTAAAAAACTTATGTATAAACATGTCTCAAACAAAAAAACTTTTGTATAAACATGTCTCAAATGAGACTAGAACCCACAACCTTTTGGTTGGGAGTCAACGCCTTTTGACGCTAGACCAAGCTAGTTGTTACGTAATTAAGTTTAAACATTAAATACACATTGTTTTTCATAAAAATACATATAATAATTTGTTAAAAAAAATTAGGCCAAGCGAGGTGTCGGACTGGGTCGACCACCCAGCCCCCCCCCCCCCCCCCCCCGGGCTGGCTTGCCGGTTTTTACGATTTGGTAAGAGTGAAAAATTATGACGTTAAAATGCTTATTTTAGATAAACAAGGTAAAGTTACAAACAAAACAACAAATATGGTTTATAAGAAAATATTTATTAATTAGTTTATAAAAAGTGTGTTTTAAAGTATAAATTTAGTTTGTAAAAAATTTATTTTGTAAAGTCGGGTTTTGAAAGTTGGTCTTTCGATACTTTTATTCCATATGAACATGAATTACAATTATGAATCATGTTGTCTCAAAAAACAAATAAAAAATCTTTTCGTTTGAAATAATATGTGTTTACTTGAAGATTTATATATTTCTATCCGTGCCGTATACGGGTTATTATTATAAGACAACATGAGGATCCTGTTAAGGTTTTTTTTCTTTTTAAATTTTTTTTTTTTGCAAATTGCAGTTGTTTCCGTAGCGTGTATGAATTCGACAGGTGGAACCTCGAAAGGAGAGGAGGTATGTAAATCCTATTATCAATATGATGCTTTGTGTTGTCTTTGTGTGATTTCTTACTTTATAATCTAATCACGGGTCCTTGATCATCATGATCATGAAGACCTCAACGGTGCAGTTGACAACGTGTGTAAAGTAATATTAGTTTATCTTAATTTCATGCATCAGAAGGATGTTCAGGTTTTGTGTTTGTCGTAGGTTATCATTGTGCACACCTTCCCTACTAAGTAGCAGGAGATCGATTTTGCATTATCTGAAGTTTTTCTCTATGGAGATATCCCATTTTCCTCAAGGCAACCGATCGAGTTCTTCGTTTCTGCAATTTTGCAAAAACTATGGATCAAAGTACGACAAGTGTATGGACAGGTATTCAAGAGTTGGTAGATACCCTATAGATGATGTCATGTCAGGTGGTGCTAAAACTTGCGCAATTGATTATGGTGTTTTTGAAAGGTATGAAAACTTAGAGAGGTTTGCTATCGTCGACTACTATTCAGATCATCTTTTGTAGGGCTAATATTCTATATTAGTATTAAGATTGTGTATGTCTTTATATTTGCTTATAGTCAATGTATTACATACCTCAGTACGTTTATTTTGTATCCATGTTATGTAAACATGGAGAAATGGGGACCAAATAAAAGACCATTTTACCCCGTTTCTCCAACAACTCTCCACCGTCTCATTTTTAAACACTCTTGGAAATAAAGAGAGAACTTTTCTCTCCACCACACACTCCACTTTCTATCTTTCTTTCTTTTGTTTATACAAACTAAGATCCGGGTGTTGTTAGCGATTTCCGCTAGTTAACAACACAGATTGATCAAAATAAAGTTGTTAGATCTATACAAAGAGAACCTACAAGTGGTATCAGAGCTTTTGGCTCAACTTTTGTGGTTTTCGGATCAAACTTTCAGGATTTGATCTTAGTTTGTGTTAGATTTGAGGTCGTTTTTCGTGTTACTCACTACTTTTGGAGTGCTTTACATTCTAGAGATACCCGAAAATAATCAAATCTAAATTTTTGGTGTTTTTGGTTTTGTGTTCGGGTTCAGATCCAGTTTAAAAACTCAGATCTAGGCTGATATAGTGGTTTCTAGTCTAAAGTTCTTTAGACTTTATTGTTAGTTTGGGTGTTATCTTAAAAAAAAATAAAAAATATATAAAAAAAATTCGCCTCTAATCGAGTTTGCATATTCTCTGATCGAATTTTCATGTTCTCTAATCAAATTTGTATGTTCTGCAATCAAATTTGCATTCACTAATCGAATTTGCATGTTCTCTAATCGAATTTGCATTCTCTAATCGAATTTGCATGTTCTCTAATCGAATTAGCATGTTCTCTAATTTAATATAAAAAAATCTTAATTAATCTATTCTAACGTAATGTAATTGAGTCAAAGTCATTCGAGTTGACCCGTTGACCTTTGACTTTTACCGTTGACTTTGAGCGTTGACCAAAAAAACTAAAAAAACTTAATATTTTCTTTTAAAAAAATGTCTTATAATTCTAAGCTTGAAGGAAGTCTGAATATGAGGGAAGGTCAAAAGGACACTTTAAAAGGAGAATTCAACATGTTTAAACATATTCAAGGAGAATCGGTTGCCTCTATCATCAATAGATATGAATCACTCGTCACTGAATGAGAAGTCTTGGTATCATCTATGAGTTGTCTGAGATCAACATGAAGTTGTTGGATTAACTTCCTTACGCATGGAACATTAGTGTGGTTACCATTAAGAAAACCACAAATCTTAATACCATAACACTCTCAGAGTTGATTTCTACCATCAAGTCTTTTGAATTAATGGATGACAACCTCCGAATAAAAAATCAGTCAAAAGAAAATAAAGTTGAGACAAGTGTTGCGGGTGTAAGCAGTCAAGCAAGTCCTATCATCCCTGAGTGTGCTGCATGTGGAAGCAGTCAAGCAAGTCTTATCCTTCCCGGGGTACACACACACTTGTGCTTTCAAACTTGTATAAATAAAATTGAGAACTATAGAACTTATAATGTTGCCTTAATAGATGAAAATCTTAGCCTTAAATGTCAGAATGATGATTACAAGAAGGCTGAAAAGATTTTTACCACTAAGATTAAAACTCACAATAATGATATGGCTAAATTAAATGAGAAATTGTTTCAGTCTAACAAACTAGTTGAGTTTCATGAAAGAAGTGTTGTAGAGTTAAATGCAAAAATTGAAAATCTAGAATTAGACATAGCACAAAGAAAAATAGTCGTTGAAAGATTTGAGTTAGCCTCTAATAAATTGAATGGGATTATTGGGACACAGATTGGGGTGAAGCAAAAAACAGGTATAGGCCATGATCACACAGCTATTCCACCTCCTTTCAATGTGAATTACACTAACCTAACTCACTTTAGTTTCCATACCCCACCCGAGGACGAAATGGTCTTTGGAGTTGGTCATGTACTAAAACCAAAGATATTTGTTCCTCCTGTCTCCAAAATTGTTGATCCCATTCATTCATTAGTTAGCTCTGGTGGTTATTTATTTTGTTCAACAGGTTGTGTAGAAGAAAGGGGTTGGAGGAAATAGACATGAATTGTGATTGTGAAACTGTCTTTGATGAAATTGTTGTTGAAAATTGTTTCAGTGATAAAAGTCCTGTTGAGGTGAACATATCAAGTTGTTTATCATCAAGTTGTAAGCCTGAGGATAATTCACGTAAAAGCAAAGTGTTGAAAATGATAATCAAACGAGTACTTCATGCAAATATGTGCCACCAAATAAAAGATCATTTTCTCAAACAACTAATCATTCACTAAGTCCTCAGTCATACAACTATTTTGATGACAACTACTATGGTTATTATCAACAAAATTTTGTTGATCCATATTACACTAATGTTTTTGATGATCGGGGTCACACATCAAATGGGTTTTACAATCTTGTTCCTTTCCAAGGGTCATCTTTCCCACCACACCAACCATATTATAGTTCTGATGAGTTCTATGGCTCTCCTAGGAGAAAGTTTTGTTTTGTGTGTGGCCATACTTCTAACCTTGCAAGACAATGCAAGAACTGGTTCAAGCAACAACTTGATATTCAAAGGCGGCTTAGTTAGTCCCCAAAAGGTGCTTTTAGTAGCCCTGATTCAAGGACTAATCAATCTGATAATGAACCCAGTGAAATGGATGTGAGATCCAAAGTTAGTAAAGTAATACACAAGAGAAAACCGTTTTGAAAAACTAAAAAGGATAAAATCAAAAAGGATCCTAAGACTAAAAAGTCTAAGGATTCACCAAAAACAGTTTTAAAATCAAGAAAAGAAAAGTCCAAAATTGCCAAAACAAATGAACAAGTTTCTGCTTGGATTCCTAGGGGCTGTTCTTGAAGCGATGAGTCAACAAGAAATACATGGTTTTCAGGAAATAAAATCAAGTTTCGTCAATTTACGGTCGACCTTCCCGAGACAAAAACTTCTCGGGAACCCATGTCCATTTAAACGCTTAGTACATGTAGGGTCAGTCAAGGAGGACTATCAAGAGTAATTGATATTTAGAGAGTGGTTGCACCCAGGTGTCACACCCCAACCTACAGCGGAAATGCGGGGGCGTGAGCTGATTGCTCATAGCTCTTAAGGTACTATCATGCAAATTGATAAATGACAATATCTATTTAATTTATTTAAATAAAACAATTACAGTTAAGTACATCAAGTATAAAGAAATTACAACAATGATCAATTAAGTTTGTATCCTAAAAGGGCATCTCTATGTGATCTTAATCTTGCTAAGCAACCAAGATGATAACCTGCAAATGTATATAAAATATATTTTTGTTAACAACACATGTTGAGTGAGTAAAACACCAGTTTAAGACCCAATAGTAATAATATATAATAAATAAAGAAAGATGCAAACTGTTCCTGTGAGAATAAACAGTTAAACCATAGCATATAAACAATCAATCAAACCAAAGAAAGGGCTCAACCGTTGCCATGCGAATGGGCATTGGTTACCAAGAATGAGATGTCGGTGAAACCATTGTCAATGCGTCGGACGCCGCCACTACGACTGTCGTATGATCATACTATAAGGTGAGTATGTCGGACCTCTCCGAAATGTATTCAAGTAAAGAAAGTAAGCAAATAGAAAGTTAGGCATAAACTGATATACACACAAGGATTAAACGGTTGCAGTTTTGAATACTAGATAATAAATAAATACTGTAAATACGCATATGTCCCCAAAAGGATTTAAAAATAAGTATAAATGGGAGTTGTTTCGGTCAAAAATTAGCAAAGCAACTTTTGATCAAATTAGTGCGTGAGGTGGAGTGCTTGATGATAAAAAGATTGAACATAACGATGTGATTACGAGGGAAAAAACCCTTGATTATTACTTCGGTCAAAAATTAACAACGTAATCTTTGGTCGAATTGCTTCGGTCAAAGATTAAGAACGTAATCTTTGGTCGGATTGGTACGTGATTATGATAATCTCACGCGCAAAAAACCCCCGGACGGTGAAAACTATCACCGTCAACTTTATTAGTGACAAAAAGATGATTACAAGTGGTGCAACTGATAGAATAACGAGTGCTTAAGTGTTTACAGTGATTGCAAGTAGCTAAGTCGTGAGAGAGTGTGCTCTAAGCGTATCTATCAGCTCGTTTAAATAAGAAAAAGTTACAACATATATTCCGAAAATTCGGAAACCCTAGACTAAGTCTTCCACCTATCCTTTGCTGCCCACGTTTAATTTGATGAAGTCTAAGCACTAGCCGTTGCAAACCCACGTTCATATTAGCATATTAAACACGTGGTCTTATCTGCAAAATAAATAGAACAATGAAGGACAGTTGGATATCCCGAAGTATAATCCTCAGAATATTTGTATCGGCGGGATAGGCTGAAATCCTTAACTAACTCTCCGAGTATCCCGGAACTGAAAGAGTCTTCCAATATAGCCGTTGGGGAACTCTGCTTTTGAGTCTATCCACGTTCTTCAATGTTCATCCCACGTCTTTGACTGATTCTTTTGGGATTTACTCATCAAACGTGGTCCCACACATGCTAATATTAACCATAAGTGCGAGATTTCAGCATAATAGTCAATAATTGACCATTAACCATTAATTGGCCTTTAATCCCAGCGGTTATAACTCATTCCACACGTTTTATGTAACCACCAACCGTGTATTTCGCATGGATTAAATCAACAATTAATATCTGCAATTATAAATCAACACCAAGAGAGAAATATCTATTTATTAGCATTAATACTCAGGATACTAAACTTATTCGAGAATCCTGAACATATTCGGGATCCTGAGCATAGATCCGACTATAAAATTTGGGCCCTAACAGGAGTGATTAATCACCTGATCGGATGAACAAAATATAAGTGATATGAGAAAGATAAATCCTTCGGGATATATCGTCAAGGATTCCTAGTTAAATAATATAATATAAATTAGTTATAAAGATATAACATGATTTAATAAATTAAGATTATGATGATTTGAGTTAAGTATTGTGATTATAATATTATTGACTGAACGAATTATTTTATGTATGGATTATTATTGTAACGATTAATATTATCGTTTTACGTTTATGTATTAAAGTCATTATTTTTAATATTTATAAAATTTCCCTCATTTACTTGATATATATATAATCAAATTTATAAACTAATAACTTAAGTAACTAAATTTGATATAAAATATACTTATAATTATCTAAATAAACAAAATACAAATATATAAGTGAATAATCATAATACTAATGTGTAATCATTTAGATATAATATAAATACATATCTTGTTTAAATCTCTTAATAAAAATCTATTTTAATACGTTTGTTATATAATATAATATATATATATATATATATATATAATAAATACAAACAACTTTATAAAAACATTTATGGCGGGGGAACATGAATTAAAGTGTCGGGTTTTAAATAAAAAGAATAATATATATATATATATATAATAAATACAAACAACTTTATAAAAACATTTATGGCGGGGAACATGAATTAAAGTGTCGGGTTTTAAATAAAAAGAATAAAGTCTACTATTAATACATACTTTTAATATATATATATATGCATATATATATACGTAAACAAAAGCTTTTAATGAGATTTAACAAAAACATATACACCAAGATATCGGTTTAGTAAAATAAAGTTTATTTAATAATTAGTATTTATTTATAATTTATTGAAACTAATAAGGATAATTAACAAAAACTAATAAAGAAGATAAAATAAAAATCCTTAAAAAATTATGTAGCCGGGTTCGAACCCACGACCACCAGCCCTTAACACCCACACCAAACCATCTGATCTATCAAGACAATTGAGTAATAAACGAAAATGATTTATTATATACAAGAACGTACGAAAACCCCCAAATCTCAAACCTTTGTTTCTGCAATTGATCCATATGATGTTCGTTTGTCAAATTAGAGTTAGGTTAACGATATACGATTAAAAATTATCTTGAAGCATACTTTAATTACCTCATAAGCTGTCGTACTGATGAAGATCAATGATATCACAGTCGCGGCTCAAACACGATGAAAAACGACATCAGCAGACCTTGTTAGTATAATTGATTTACTTATTATTATCTTAACCATCATACAAGTCCATATCTATCGTTTACATAGGTATACATTGTCTATCTTTCGTTTATTTTATAAAAACTTATAAGCTAGCATATAAGTTTGATCCAGCGTATAAGTCTCCATAGGCGTATAAGTTATAGAAGGCGTATAGGTTGTAGATGGTGTATAAGTTGTAGATGGCGTATAAGAACTTATGGCGTATAAGTCTTTAACGTATAAGTTATACATACATGGAGCACGCATACATATACGCTATATACATATGTGGTATACTTACACGGTGTTACCATACTTATGCGCTACATACATGGGCGGATCTACGTATACAAGACCGGGTTCACGGGAACCCACTGAGTTTCGGATTTTATACAGAACGTTTATATAAAATTTGAAAGTGAACCCACGTATATTTTATGAGTGAACGCATTAACAATGTGGAACTTTGGCCTAGTAGTAAACAATCCGTCTTGCTAATCTAATAACCTAGGTTCGATTCCCAGTTGCACACTGTTTCTTCCTTTTTTACATTTAATTAGTGTACATGTAGGTGGGGATTCTAAATGTGTAAGTTATGAAGTTATTTTGTGGTAATTGGATAGAAATATTGAACAATGTGCAGGTATAAATGTATAATAAATATCTAATAATATACATATAACAATTATTTGTAGTAAAATACTTGATAAACTACTAAGAGCTTGCTAAACATTAATAATAGAGTAACAAACTAACATTCATCTTAATCTATAATTCAATAATGTGTGAATGCTCTAATAATGATGTTTGTTTTTTGTTATTGTATTGTATTATTATCATGTGATAAACCTTAACCACCCGAAACCGTTAAACCAAACCGAACAGTGAACCCACTGAACAAAATTCCTAGATCCATACATACATATGTGATGCCATACTTACACATCACATACACACACTGTCCATATACTTATGCGTTGTCCTCACTTATACGTTGCACTTATATGGCATATATACTTATACGACGTATAAGTGCAGGTCAGCCCCCTTTTTATGTGTTTTCAAGGTTTTTCTTTGATTCCGGCGCCATCAGCCGCCGTTAACCACCATGGTTGGTCGGGTTTGATCGCTATGACTTAGTTAGCTTCGGGGTGTCTAGATCTGAGCTAAGGTGGTCCTAAAGCTCGTTTTTGGTTGATTAAACACCCGAATAAAGCTAGATCTAGATCCAAACGGCTCATACGGTATCACGGGGTTGCGGTTTCAGGTTCTAATATGTTGGGTTAGCTGAGATAAATCATTTCTTACCTTCGGTTGGTCTCGGATCGTTGAATATAGTATAGTAGAGAGTGCTTGGCTTAAGTGTGTGTTTAAGGGGTATGGTGTAGAGATGGATGAAAATGGAATGATTGGGGTTTAAGGGGTATTTATACTCGCTTAAGCCCATGGACCCTAGGCCCATCTTTCTTTTTTAGTCCATTTTTAGTTCCATCTTTATAGCCTACTTAACCTTCAATCTTTATTATTTTATTATTTCTTCTACTACTCAAGTAAACTTTTCCATCTTAAATAAATAATATATTAAATATCATTTTTAGAAATTTCGGGATGTTACAGTCGTTCACCGCCTCTCTGAGATGGCATATCTTCAGTAAAGTGTAAAGTCAGTGTGTAGTTTAATTATAGGAATAAAATGGGTTAAACACTGAGTTTATATCCCTCTTTCAAATGTTGGCATAATGCCAAAAAAATTTACAGGTCATAAACTTAAAGAAGCACGAGCCTTATGGCTTGTAAGGAAATTTATTCAAGCTTATGGGTCATATGTTTCAGCAATTATAATTGTTACAACCCATAAAGATTAATAAAGAAAGACAAGTAAATCAGTTGTTATGGGTTGTACATGTGGGACCTCAAAACTTATGACTCATAGAATTGTGATTATGTAAAGAAAAGGAAACCAACTTTATAGGTTGTAAGTGTGATACAGATTGAACCTTATAACCCATAAAGTTCAGTTTTGCAGAACAAAAAAAAAACTAGAATAGAAACCCTAAGTAAATCCTACACACTACATCATCTAGAACATGTAGGAATCACAAATTAATTACAAAATGTTGTTAGACTAAACTTTAATTGAACGCTAGGAGCAAGAATCGAGCATGGAAGTTGGCTTTTGGCTTGGTTCGCCCTTATGGGTATCGTATGTGTGTGGTAGGGTGTAAAAAATGTTTCTTTAAAAGGTCACCCGTATATTTAGCTGGGATTCCTTATGGGTCATAAAGATATTTGGAGAATAAACTTACGGCCCATAAGATTGCTTTATATAACAATTTTTTTTTTTTATTTTTAAGTTTTTTAAAATAAAATCCCACACTTATTTTTAACGATATCCATAGTTCACGAGACCAATAATCATACTGATTATTTTTTTCTTACCAAAAATTTTGTCGTTTTTCGATTCTAAGGCTTTTGCATCCCTCAATAAAGGTTAACATAACAATTGCACACAAAAACACACAAACTAAAAACTACGGGTTGCCTCCCGTACAGCGCCTTTCTTTAACATCTTTGGCTAGACGTGGACACACTTTTCAGTTCGTGTATGTCGGGTTCTCCAACTCTATCATGTCATGATTTTCTTTTTAGAACCCTTCATTGAATAAATTTAGGCGGTGTCCATTTACTTTGACCGTTTTACCTGTCTTTTTACTACTGCACCATGAAAAATACGTTAGTAACAACAAATGACCCATTTGGACCTTAATTTCCCAGGAAAAAGCTTGAGTTTAGATGAAAATAACAAAACATTTTGCCCTACACTGAACATTTTTCGTGTGATTTCCTTGTCATATAATGCTTTGGTTCTTTCTTTGTAAATTCGAGAGTTCTCATAAGCGTCATTACGAATCTCTTCTAACTTTTGAAGTTGTAATTTACGATAAACTCCTGCTTCGTCCATCTCCATGTTAAATTGTTTGACAACCCAAAAGGCTTTGTGTTCTAATTCAACCGGAAGATGACATGTTTTTCCAAAAACAAGGAGGTAGGGTGACATACATATCGATGTTTTGTAAGTTGTGCGGCATGCCCATAATGCATCACTTAGATGTAAGCTCCAATCCTTTCTATTTGAATTGACCGTTTTCTATAGGATTGACTTGATTTCTCGAATTGACACATCTGCTTGTCCATTTGTTTGTGGGTGGTAAGCTGTAGAAATGCGATGCGCAACTCCATACTTCTTGAAAAGTGTTTCGATTATTCTGTTGCAGAAATGCATTCCTCTATCAATGATAAATGCTTTTGGCATTCCAAATCTGTTAAAAATAATGGACTTGATTACATCAAAAACAACTTTAGCATCATTAGTTTTCGTGGCTTTTGCCTCTACCCATTTAGAGACATAGTTAACAGCCAAAAGTATATAAGTGTTACCAAATACAGACGGTAATGGGGCCATGAAGTCGATGCCCCACACATCCCCACACACCAGGATAGGTGTGAGAGCCATTTGATCTCGTGATCTTGAATTACAAGTCTTTTGGCATCTCTCACATGACTTGCAAAACATATATGAATCCAAAAATATACTAGGCCAATGAAAACCGGATTCAAATACCTTATGCGTTGTACGTTTTGGACCAAAATGTCCACCACATGCTTGTGAGTGACAAATATCTAAAATTGAGGGCACCTCGCTTGTTTCGACACATCTTATTATCACTTGGCCGGCACCATATTTCCAAATGTATGGCTCGTCCCAAATGTAATGTCTTGACTCCTTATTTTTCTCTCTTTGAGCATGAGTCAGATTGGAGAGAAAAGTGCCTGTGATCAGGTAATTCACGATGTCATCACACCACGGTGTAGCCATTTGAGCAGCAAATAAACTTTCATCAGGAGATGCAATGGCATAGGATCGTATTGTTGATGATCCTGCTCAAGTGATCAGCCACCAAGTTGTGCTTTCCACTTTAGTCTCGAATTTCTAAGTCAAACTCTTAAAGTAGAAGCACTCATCGAATCAATCTTGGCTTTTCATCTTTCTTTGTCATAAGATACCTCAACGCAGCATGGTCTGAGAAAGCAGTTACTTTTGTACCAAGTAGATATTGCCTAAACTTTTCCAAAGAAAAGACAATAGCTAAAAGCACATTTTCGGTAGTCGAGTAATTGCATTGAGCTGCATCTAGGACTTTAGAAGCATAGTAAATCATGTATGCCACTTTGTCTTTTCTTTTCCCTAGCACTGATCCCACTGCATAGTTACTGGCATCACACATAATCTCGAATGGGAGGTCCCAATCAGGTGGTTGGATTATGGGTGATGTCACCAACATCTCCTTCAATGTATCGAAGGCTTCTCTACACTCTTCTGAGAAGACGTACTCTACATCTTTTTGTAAGAGTTCGCACAAAGGTTTGCTGATTTTAGAAAAGTATTTGATGAATCACCTGTAAAAACCTATGTGTCCAAGAAAAGAGCGTACTTCTCGTACACTTTTAGAGTAATGTAAAGTTTTGATAACATCATTTTTCGCTTTATCTACCTCTAACCCTTTTTTTATGAAACAATATGTCCAAGAATGAGACCTTGATCCACCATAAAATGACATTTTTCATAATTTAACACAAGATTGGTCTCAATGCATCTTTCCAAATATTTTTCAGATTATTTAAACATCCACTAAAAGAGTTTCCATAAACAGTAGAGTCGTCCATAAAATTTCAATAATTTCTTCAACATAATCCGAGAAAATACTTACCATGCATCTCTAAAAGGTAGCTGGGGCATTACAAAGACCGAATGGCATTCGTTGGTATGCAAGCGTACCAAAAGGGAACGTAAATGTTGTCTTTTCTTGGTCTTTGGGTGCAGCAGGTATCTGGTGGAAACCAGAGTATCCATCTAAGCAACATTAATGAGTATTACCTGCTAACCTCTCCAACATTTGATCGATGAAAGGCAAAGGGAAGTGATCTTTTCGAGTGGAGGCATTTAGCCTTTTGTAGTCAATACACACTCTCCACCCATTTTGCACACGAGTGTGAACCAATTCTCCTTGCTCGTTCTTTGTAAAAGTGATACCAGTCTTTCTAAGTACAACTTGAACTTACCCATTTGCTATCAAAGATTGGTTAAATCATACCTGCATTGAGTAGTTTCATAATCTCTTTCTTAACAACTTCCATCATGGGAGGATTTAGTCTTCTGTGTGCTTCACGTGTGGGCTTGTAGTCATCTTCCATAAGGATCTTGTGCATATAAAGGGATGGACTCAAACCTTTTATGTCAGCTATGGTCCAACAGATTGCTTCCTTGTATTGCTTGAGCATGTTCCCTCTTGGTTCTTGGACAGTTTGTTGGATATGATTACCGACAATGTATAATATTCTCCAAGATAAGCGTACTTAAGATGACTAGGAAAAGTCTTTAACTCTAGATATGGAGGTTGCACAATAGATGGTAGGAGCTTTTGTTCAGCAACTTGTACTTGCAGCTTGGTTGTTTCATACCTGAGTTGTGTATCCATGAGGGATATCAGCTCTATCAGCTCATCTTCAAGTTTGAACTTTTCAACGAGTTCTTTTGTTGATGCTTCATCAAGGCTTTTGTTCAAGATTAGTGCTAGAGTGTCATGGTTAGATAACTCAAAGTAATCATCAGTTAAAGGATCGATTACTTCTAACCAATTCATAGATGAAACATCGCTTGGATACCGCATAGCATCATAATATTAAAATTTATGATCTCTCCATCAAATTCCATGGAGAGGGTGCCATTATAAACATCAATCTTTGTTTTAGCAGTCTTCAGAAATGGCCTTCCTAACGTAATGGAACTGAGTCTAAAGTGTCACCATCTTCCATGTCTAGTACATAGAAAACAGCGAGAAATACCAGCTCATTCACTTGCACTAACACGTCCTCTAATACACCTTTCGGGTGGACCATGGATTTGCCAGCCAATTGAATGACTACCCATGTCCTTTTCAACGGTCCTACGTTGAGAGTTTTGAAAATTCGAATATTGTAAGACGTTGATGGAGGCTCCGAGATCAAGCATAGCTCTTGGTATGCTTAGATTTCCCATTTTACAAGGAATAGTGAAAACACCAGGATCCTTGCACTTTGGTGGGAGTCTCTTTTGTAAGATGGCTCAGACATTCTCGTTGACCTTGACGGTTTCATTCCCTTTAAGCTTTTCCTTTGAAGTACAAAGTTATTTTAAGAACTTAGCGTATCGAGGGACTTTCTTGATGGCATCAAGGAGGGGAATATTTACTTCCATCATTCAAAACGTCTCCATGATCTCATGCTCTTCTCTTTCTTTCTTTGTGCTTAAAAATCTTGAGGGAAATGGAGGAGGGACCTTGAACTTAGGTATTACTTCACTTGACTTAGAAGTATCCTTTTTTCTTCAATCTTCTTTTCAACAATGACCTCTTGTTCTTCTTTTTGCAATTCTGGGCCGCCGTACTTCCTTCCACTTCTCAATGTGATGGCACAAGCGTTGTGCTTGGAATTTTTTTCTGTTTGTGCGGGTAGTTTTCCTTGAGATTCGAGTCTACTCACTGAACTAGCTGCTTGAGCCATCTGTTGCTCCAGATTCTTGATGTTGGCCTTTTTTTCTTGTTGGAATGTATGAATACCGGTAGCCAGATTCTTCACAATGTCTTCCAAAGACATTCCAGAGCTGCTTGGTTGTTGTGTTAGTGGTTGTTGACGGTGTTGGAAATTTTGTTGGTTTGGAAAAAAGGTTGACGTGGTTGATATTGAGGTGGTATTTGTTGGTAACCAAAGTTGGTGGGTTGTCCCCAATTTCTGATTTCCTCGTGGTTGATTGTATTACCTTTTGTTTTGTCCAGGATATCAGCCAGCTGCATTTTCTTGTTCAACATTGTCTTGCAGCATTGGACACATATTAGTGGGGTGTCCTGTTTCTAAGCATATTCCACATGCTCGTTGTGTTTTAGCTGCTTTATCCTTTGTAAGCATCACGACTGCTTTTGTTAACTCAGCCAATTGAGTTTTAATGTGAGGAGTACTCACTCATTTCACTGCACGTGGTACATCTGGATACCATTCTTCTTCTTGTGTTGAGTGTTTTGTGTCATCCGCTGCTGATTGGATTATGGATCTGCTTTGTATTGGAGTTTTGTCGAGTAGGTTTCCTCCACTTGAGTCACTCAGCAATCGTATCTCCATGGGTGTCATTCCTTGACATAAGTATTGAAGTAGTTGATGCTCAGAGACTCCATGTTGAGGACATTTGCTACATAGCTCCTTGAACCTTTCCCAGTAAGCATGTAAAGGCTCTCTTTTTGCTTGTTTGATTCATGTAATTTCCCTACGAAGAGTGGACGCTTTTGCTTCAGGGAAGTATGTGTCAAGAAAATTTCTTGCAAGACCATTCCAAGTTGTCACTGACCCTAGCGGTAGGGTATACAACCAATGTTTCACTGAATCTTGAAAAGTAAAGGGGAATGCCCTAAGTTTGATTTGATCTTCACTGACATCATTTGCCTTCATTCCGGTGCATACAACGTGGAATTCTTTGAGGAAATTGTGAGGATCTTCATTCTTCAGTGTCTAGTGTTATGTTTGTGTCTGTAATCGTGTTAGTTTGTTTTGGTTTGATTTAGATAGGTTGTCTCACAAGTTCGCCTGATATAAGCGAACTTGTGGACAAGCGAAGTTATTGACAACTTCGCCTAGTCTGTTAGGCGAAGTTGTCGTAACATATATATACATATGTTACGGGTTGTATTGAATAGTGATTCCAGTACGTGTAATTGTGATTGTACATCACGTGTTGAAGGGTTGCAATACAACGTGTCTTTTGAGTATTGTAACGTGTGTTCGTGTTCGGTATTAACATAGTTTACATCCTACGCTCGTATCGTCTTACGTAGGGATTCCGCACCTACGTACTACGAGATACTTCCGTGTAGATCCGGCTGGGAACCTACAATTGGTATCAGAGCTTTTGCTCGTGATTGTGTAGTTCGGGATTATCACACGAGTGTAGAAATCGTTCCGTTTGACTATTCGCGGGACGAGTTTACGTTGAAATACCGAGTTTTTGTGTCCTACCCATCTCCCACTATCAAATATAACCCATTACACCTTCACAAACCTCGCAATACGTCAAATTAAAACCTGTAAAAACCTTGTGTTCATCAGGCGAAGTTGCCGTCACTGTTCGTAGGGTTTAGGCGAAGTTATAAGTTTAAGCGAAGTTGTCATCAAGCGAAGTTGTCATCAAGCGAAGTTAAGTAACAAGCGAAGTTAATAGTTTCAGCGAGGTTAAGCTTAAGCGAAGTTAAGCATAACTTCGCCTACTGATCACTGTTCAAACTTAAAAAAAAAATTTCTTTGTGTGTTTTCAAGTCGTGTTTCTTTCAGCGATGACTTCGATAAACATTACGGAACCGGTGAAAATGGAAGTTGAGGCCGGTTCAGCAACTAAGGCTCCGAAAATGCTTAAGGGTACCGATTTCGTTGCTTGGAAAGATCGGTTTGAACAGTATGTTAAATATCAAGATGCTAAGATGTGGGTGTGCATACAAGATGGATACATTCCACCAACTGCCTTATTTGAGGGTCGTGAACAGATTAAGAAGTACACTAAGATGGAAGAGGAAGAAAAGAAGATGTATGAGGCAGAAAGTAAAGCTCATGCTGCAATAACAATGGCTCTTTCACAAGAGATTCTTCACACCTTCAGGAAATACAAAACCGCTAGAGAGCTATGGGAAGCGCTAGAAAATCGATATGAAGGTAATGTGGGGATACGTGCATCCAAAATTAAGCTACTAAAAACCCAATTCTCGGTGTTCAAATATTTGAAAAATGAATCACTTGATGATATCATCACAAGATATTATCACCTGATGACCGAACTTAGAAATTACTCAATTGACTATAAAGAAGAAGAGATTGTAGAAAAACTTCTTGATGCTCTTCCACCGAAATGGGAAATGTACACGGTTTTGATGAGAGAAGATAAAGAGTTTGCCAATATTGATTTGGAAACTGCAGTCAATAAATTACAAACTTTTGAACTTAACATGGTTCGGAAAGAGACACCAACTGATCAGGTTCAGGATCCGTGAATGTATGGTGCGAAAGTTACTTCAAGTTCAAGTTCAAAGTCAGAATCCTCTGCTTATTACTCAAAAGGAGACTCAAACTCAAATTCAACTCATGATGGTCATGTGACTCTCAACATGGATGGTGATGTATGTTTCGTAGCTGCAAGAAGTAATTCTTCAAAACCTCAAGTCACAACTGGTAACTTTTCATCAAATGTTCCAACCAACAACTACTCACAGATGCCCATGAGTGTTAAATCAGCTGAACGGCAGTTTGCTCTCTATGCATCTTTCATTGCATCTTATGAGAATTACATCAAAGGTAAAATAGTCGATCCCGCAACTTTGGATGAAGACTATGATCAAATTGATGCTGATGATCTAGAAGAGATGGACCTGCAGTGGCAGATGGCTATGATAGTCAGACGGGTTGAACGATTCATGAAGAAAACAGGTAGAAAGTTCGTTGGCGAAAGACCAGGTTTTGATAAGTCAAAGGTTCGATGTTATAACTGTCAACAGAATGGTCACTTTGCTAAGGAATGTACAAATGAAAGAGTCGAACGTAGTCAGAACAGGCCGGCACAACAGAATGGGGGAGGTAATGAGAACAGGGCTATGGTATCTAGAAAAAATGGTGGGTATAACTGGAATCTACAGGTTGAGGAAGTCTTCGAACAGGCAAATTTGGTGAACATCGAAACTGCAGGAAGTGAGAAAGAGACGAGAGAAAATCAAGCTTACATGGCAGAAGTGAATGATCAGCTCTCTGAGGTAAGTTCTGAACTTCATTGTGTGCAATGTGAAAATCTGTCTGAACAATTAAAAATAGTAACTGATTAGTTTGTTAGTTTGGACGCTCAATTTAAAACGTTAAAAGAAGATCATCATTACACTAAAACTAGAGAAAACAGTTACTCGGTAAAAATAAAAGCTAGTGAAAAAGATATCAGAAGTCTTTAAGCCAGTCTAGCTGATAAAATACAAGTAATTGATCTTAGTTATGAAGTGTTAGAAGAAAAAACCAAACTAATTGCTGAAAAGGATAAACAGATAGCTGATTACCAGGTAAAAGTGGTGGAATTAAACAGAAAAATTGAACAGTTTCGAAATTCCTCAGCAATGCTTGATCACATCGTAAGTGTTCAACGTTCCCCAGTTAACAAAAGGGGGAATTGGATTTTCTGAAGTTCCACCACCATATAACCATAATTACACGTATGATCATAATAATCAGAAATCTGTTGATGTTGAGATTAGTCAGACAGTTCCTGTCAAAATTTCGATTAAAGAACCTAAAGTTAGTAAAAACGAAACGAGTAAGCCTGTTTTGAATGTTAAGATTTCTGTCCCTAGTTCTGTCTCATCAAATTCGGACAAGACATCCGAATCTAGTGAGATAAAAGAAGAGGTAGTGTTACTAAAACGTGGGGAGGAAAATAAGCCAACTGAAAAGAACTCTCCCCTCAACCCGTTTGTCCCACCATATGTTAGACAAACGAATAGTAATGAAACTTCAACGTCTGAAACAACTGTTGAGACGAAAGTTGAACACAGGAGTTGTTTCAGATGCAATCAAATAGGACACCTGATTGCAGCTTGTCCTCTAAATCAGAGATTCAGAGGTATGAGGCCTCCGAAAACTGAGAATAAAACGAATAGTAATTACAATAATGGTAAGAATGCTTACTCACCAAAGTTCAGATATTGGACTAATCCAAGATTTCAAAGAAATCGATCTCAGTTTTTCCCAGTTAACAACCAAACCAACAACTATAACTCAGTTAATCCACTAAGGTTTGGATGGCCTCATAGTCAATTCTCAAGAAGGTATCCTTTCAGAACTTACATAAATCACTCTCAAACTGCCTTTAGGAAATCAAAGTACGGGATGCCGTTTAACATATTTAATCGACCCAAGACCAGTAGGTCTTGGGTCCCCAGATTTTAATCTTTTCGTTAACTGTGCAGGAACAGTTGAACAGGACTGTAAACAATCGTTGGGTTGTGGATAGTGGCTGTTCCCGGCACATGACTGGTAACAAGAATTTGTTACACGAATGGAAACCTGTTCAAGGAGGTAGGGTAAGTTTTGCTGGAGAGAGCGGAGGTAGAATTACTGGTATTGGAACTGTGACAAATGGTAAAATGAAGTTAGAGAAGGTGAATTTTGTTGAGGAGTTGAAGCATTATTTGTTGAGCGTGTCTTAGATTTGTGACAAAGAGTACACAGTGCACTTTACTAAAAATGAAGCAATTGTTCTGTATCCTGGTTTCAAGATACCAGAGGCATGGGTGGTGATGAAAGCTCCAAGAGAAAAGAACACATATGTAATGGATATGAGGTCAACTGAGATGGCAACAGAAGAGTCATGTCTTCTGTCAAAGGCAACTGAATCTGAGTCCGAGTTATGGCATCGAAGAATGGGACACATACATCTTCGAAAAATGAACTACATTGTCAAGAATGGGCTTGTACTTGGTGTTCCCTTGAAAATTTTTAACTTTGAAGACCAATGCTTATCGTGCAAGAAGGGAAAGCAACACAAGAAACCTCATCTCTCCAAGAAGGATAATTCAATAGTCAGTACCCTAGACTTACTTCACATGGATCTCTTCGGTCCCGTGAGCGTAAAAAGTCTAGGTGGAACATCATACTGCTTGGTTATAACTGATGATTACTCTCGATACTCTTGGGTATACTTTCTGAAGGCAAAAGATGAGACGGTTCAGTTGGTAATTAGCCTTATTACCAAGGTTGAAAATATTGTGGGGAGAAAGGTTAAGTACATCAGGAGTGATAATGGGACAGAGTTCAAGAACTACCTGATGGAGTTGTTCTGCTTACAGAAAGGGATAGACCACCAGTACAGCGCCCCGTATACTCCGCAACAAAATGGAGTGGCTGAAAGGAAGAACAGGACGTTAATTGAAGGAGCCAGAACTATGCTGGCTGATGCTAAACTTCCCGTGGTGTTCTAGGCTGAAGCTGTTGCCACAGCCTGTTATATCATTAATCGTGTTTTAACTGTTAAAAGATTGAATAAAACTTGTTATGAACTTATGCATGGTCGAAAGCCAAACATGAATGGTCTCGAACCATTCGGGTCCCCATGTACGATATTAAAGACGAACTCTAAATTTGGTGAGAAAGCCGACGAAGGTATTTTAGTCGGATATGTTGTTGGGACACCCAACAAAAGAGTCTTTAATTTATCGAACAGCAAGGTTGAAGTGGTATGTAACACCGACATCACGAGTTACAAACCACCAAAGCCTAGCACGGGACCCGCTGAAGCTTTTGACTATGATAAACTGTTCAAATCCTTTATTATGCCTTACTTGGATTTTGCAGAAGTTGATGAGAAAATTGCTTCACAGATTCTGTATGATGAGGAAGAAAATATTGTGCAACGTCCGCGATACGATGAGTGTCATCCTTCCTCGTCAAGAACCGCTGATATTCCTGCTGCCTCTACTGAGGAAGAATTCTACAATCCCTTTCACTCTCAACACCAATCACCCATTGATGAACTCTCTTCGAACTTGGAAAACAATCTGGAAGTCATACGGTTCCGACTACTGGAGTTCATAAAAATCATCCTTTGGAGAATGTGATAGGTGATCTGTCTAATGGTGTACAAACAAGACGAAGTTTGAATGAGCACACCTGTGTTTACGCAAGCATTAAGGAAACGGGTATCATTAATGAGTGCTTGTACACCTGCTTCATCAGCCAGATTGAACCAAAGAACTATCAAATTGCTCTCAAGGATAGCTCGTGGGTCGAAGCCATGCAAGAAGAGTTAGCTCAGTTCGAGAAGATGGAAGTATGGAAATTAGTTGCAAAACCGAAGAATGTACATGCTATTCGCACAAAGTGGGTCTTTAAGTGTAAGAGAGATGAGAAAGGGATAATCATAAGGAACAAGGCGAGGCTGGTAGTGAAAGGGTTCAATCAGCAGGAAGGAATCGACTACAATGAAGTGTTTGCTCCTGTGGCAAGATTGGAAACGATTCGACTATTTTTGGCATTTGCTGCACACAATGAGATGAAGGTGTTCCAATTAGACGTGAAAAGTGCTTTTCTCAATGGTAAAGTCGATGAGGTAGTATACGTTGAACAGCCTCCGGGTTTTCCTGACCCTGAATTTCCTGATCATGTGTACAAGCTGAGTAAAGCGCTATATGGACTACATTAGGCCCCTCGTGCCTGGTACGCAACCTTATCAGATTACTTACTTGAGAATGGGTTCGAAAGAGGAAATATCGACAGCACGCTGTTTGTCAAGAGAGAAGGGCGAGATTTTCTACTAGTTCAAGTCTACGTGGACGACATCATATTTGCTGCATCAAAAGTCGTCATGTGTCAGGAGTTTGAAGAAGTCATGAAAAAGAGGTTTGAAATGAGTGCAATGGGTAAATTAACTTTCTTTTTAGGATTGCAGGTTGATCAGAAGAAAGATGGGATGTTCATCCATCAAACTAAATATGTCCAAGACGTTCTCAAACGCTTCAAGATGGAGGACAGCACTCCATTTGATACTCCGGTTTGCGTCAACCACAAACTGGTTGCTGAATCGGACAGTGATGAAGACGTGGACCCCACCCAATATTGAGCAATCATAGGTTCCTTAATGTATTTAACTGCATCTAGACCTGATATTATGTTTGCAGTTTGTCTTTGTGCTCGATTTCAGGCAAGCCCGAAGGAATCTCACTTGAAGGGAGTGAAGAGAATACTGCGGTATCTCAAAGGCAAGCCTAAGCTGGGATTGTGGTACACAAAAGGGGGAGACTTGGATTTGGTCGCTTACACAGATTCTGACTATGGAGGTTGCAATCAGAACAGGAAGTCGACAACCGGTGGATGTCAGTTTCTGGGAGGAAGATTGGTTTCGTGGCAGTGCAAGAAGCAGACCTTTGTAGCCATTTCCACATGCGAAGCAGAGTACATGGCAGCATCGAACTGCTGCTCCTAGGTTCTTTGGATACAACAGCAATTGCGCGATTACGGTCTGAATTTCACTCAAACTCCTATTTGCATTGATAACACTGCTGCAATCTCAGTAACTAACAATCCCATCAAACACAGCAAAACCAAACACATTGACATTCGTCATCATTTTATACGGGATTGTGCTGAGAAGAAATTAATTGTGCTAGAAAAGGTTGATTCGTTAGATAATTTCGCCTATCTTTTTACTAATGCGTTTGACCGAACTCGTTTTCAAAATCTTGTTGAGTTTAATGGGATGTTCAATCCCGAGTAACCGTGTTTCTCATTTTTACTTAAAAAAAACGTCATTATCGCTTAGAATTATGTCGGTTGCTTCAGTTTGAAGGACATATCTTCGGATGTGTTTGGTCCTCACTTCTACCAGTAGATTATGAGGATAGCCATTAACCAAATGACTGAAAGTGACCGGGGCGGTTTATGATGTGTTTTTATTCTTTCGCTGAAAAATAGTCGTTCATACTTAGTTAGAAGGACACATATTCGTATGTGGTCGGTCCAGCTGATCCATTAGATCTTCAGGATAGCCGTTTACCTGAAGACTTTGACTTGATCGGGGCGATAGAATTTAAAATTTTTAGGGAGATGATATAATTTTTCAAGTCTACAACTTCGTAAGAAGTTTCTATACAATGTTTCTAAGAAAATTGATCCAACCTTGGAAAGTGATACACAAACTATTTATGTGTGCTTAACTAGTGAAGTTATTAGGCCTAAAAGACTCTAGAACAGTCATTGTATGTTATGGTAGCTTTTTATGGTGCGTAAAAGTAGAAGTGATACTAACTAAATATTCTCGATTTAAAGGGAAGACTCATTCAGAGTTGTGTATGTCTCCATATACGTCTTTCCGAATGATAGGCAGAAAAGCGATTACCCAGTCATACACGAGCCCGTGAGTGTTCTGATTTCCGAAAAGATAGTGTGTCAAGTACCTGCAGTGATCCAGATTCGGGACTTGCAGTAGTCTACTGTTTGAAGCTATGCAAATCTTTATTATTAAAAAAAAGGGGGGGTTAAGCCTTCTGAAGCCTAGTGTGTTATAATTGTCAATCAAGAGGCAAGAAAGAGAACGGGAAGAAGACTCTAAAAGATCAAGATGTACTTACAGTTTAATCAGACACTACGGGTCGAGGTCAACTCGGGGTGACTTGGGGAAAGCCAAATAAGCTTAGAGAATAGATAGGAGGCATCACAATCTCTGATGTGTTGTCCGTTTAAATTTTGAGCTTAATTGAACCTAATCCGTATCAGAGAAGCGATGAAAACCATACTAAGTTGTTTACCTGCTTACAATCTGTTTCTTTATGTCATAATACCGCTGAACATGGATCTATGTGACAGTCACTTAACTAGTATGATTCATGTTCGGATCTTTTCTAAAACATGCTAGTCCCTGTCAAGACTGAAATTTGATCATGTGTACTTTATTTATAAAATTTACTTTACATATGTCATTTTATGGTTTAAAACTTGGTTACTTGGTCGTTGAGCGTAACATTTAAATCTTTAAAGGAAGTTTTAAAAGACAATTGCATAATGTTCAAATTTATAAGGGTCTGTAGTGTAAATTTTAATACTAAGCGAAGTTGCTATAGGGCGAAGTTATGGATAAGCGAAGTTAACCATAACTTCGCCTGAGCTTTTTCAAGCATATATAAAGGTCAACACAGTCAAACCTTTCATATTCTCAAATTTCAAGCGAACTTATCAGACAACATAACCCTCGGCGAACTTGTTTACTCGAATCAAACCTTGTTATTTTTCTCAATTTAAATCCGTGTTAAAGGTGTGTAGGGTCGGGATGACTTATAATTCGTGTCAATGGCGTTAATCAGATGCCGTTTTGGTCCGGGTTGGGACCTCGTTCACGCAAACCTTTAAACACCCACTTTTCAAACTTTTTTTGGCGTGTTCATAACCAATTTGATCGTCTAGATCTCTTTAGTAACATGTTTTTATTGTCCACAATCATCAAATTCACCAAAACACACCTCGTCTGGCCTTCTGAACATTCGTCGTTTCAGTTCAGGCGAAGTTATAGTTTAGGCGAAGTTGTTCTCAACTTCGCCTTAGGCTTAACTTCGCCTGCTGCTTTTATCCTTAACTAATCAACAGCGAAGTTGTTCAAGGGGCGAAGTTATGGTGAGGCGAAGTTATCCTTAACTTCACCTTTTACCTAACTTCGCCTAGTGCCTTATATTATTTAAAATGTTAACCTGTTATCAGGCGAAGTTATTGTAAAGGCGAAGTTGTAATCAACTTCGCCCTATGTCTAACTTCGCCTGCACACTAGAAGTCATCATAACTTCGCTCATGGTAATAGGCGAAGTTGTGATATGCTTTGACGATTTTCTAACTTAGACCGTTTGTTATGCAGATATGGCAGCTGTAGCAGGAGCCGGTGGTGCTGGTGGTGACGAAGGGGGTGATAACAACCGTCAATTCTTTACGGGTCACAATATGTACATCACTCTGGATCCGGATGCTAGCGGTGTTGATGATTATCGCGAGATCATCTCTTTCCTTATCCGCTCGCGTATCTTCCATGCTATTACTACAACTCTGCCCATCTCTCTGCCGAACATTGAAGACTTCTGGCAAACGGTAGAATATGATTGTAGAGTCGAGCCCCCAGTTATGCGCGCCACCTTTAACAATCAGGAGGTGCAGTTCTCATCTGAGCAGATAAGGGTCGCCTTGCAGTTCGGGAATGAAACTAGAGATGATCCTACAGACTTTACTGCTCCATTCAGAGATGGTGCATTTTTCCATTGGGTGACACTCAGAGGCGTAAGGGATTTTTGTTGGATCAATGGCGTTCTCTCATGCATGTGATGATCGTGTGCATGTCGGGTCGTAAGGCTGGTACGGACGGTGTGGGTGCAACGATGCAATCGGCTATGACAGCACTGACTTACAATAAGCCTTACAGCTTCAGTCAGATGGTGTTTTATGAAATAGACCGTCAGAGACGGGCGGTAGCTCGTGAAAGATTCTTGATGTATCCAAGATTTTTACAAATGATCTTGAATCATGTGGCTCCTACGCTACCTCAGCGCCGTCCAATTCGATATGTAGAGAGTGTCAGCAAGAGGATATTCGCACAATGCAGATCGTCGAGTGCTCGAAGTAAACCAGAGCTTTGTCCTCGGCATACTCCGTTATTTGGGTATTTGATAAACCCGGTGTATGTTGCTCCTCGTGGAAACGAGTATCGGGATCCGGCACCGCAACAGGCTGTTGTTTCACAACCACCACCAGTGGTACAGCAAGCATTTCCTGCTGCTCCTGTTGTGGCACAGGAGGAACAAGTAGACCTTGAAGCTGCTTTTGGTGGCCAAGGGTTCTTTGATATGGAACGAGTTGATCCTGAGGCAGACATTCAGGTCTTAGTTGCAGAGGTGTCTGGTGTTGAAGTGTCGATGGTAGCTACGTCTGTAGCTGATTCTGAAAGAACCGACTCTGACTCCTCAGCTGATGATGTTGCTGAAGCAAGACAGATACTGGTCGCCCATGAAAGAATTCATGGAAAAAGAAAGAAAGACACAGATGACAGTGAATCTGATTTTGAGGAGGAGTTAGGTCGTTTGATTCGTCGATCGAAAAGGGTCAGAACGGGTGAAGGCTCGGGAGCTGGTGAAAGCTCGAGGGTGGTTCATTTCTCTTCACCCGCCTTATCTGGTATGACTATGGTCCCTGCATCGATGACTGTGACAGGACCGATCACCTCGGATGTTCCCGTGATATCTACATCATCTTCCTTTGGCATTCCACCCACTACTTTTCAGTTTTCGGCTCCAGAAATTGTTTCCTTGCCACCACCTACACTTACTCCATCGGAGGTTGTTGCAAGATTCGTTGAGTCGACACTGGTTTCCACTGCAGGGTTATCTGTTACAATACCACATGCGGTTACTTTTCAGCATGTTTCTGATGTTCCGGCTACCTTGGGAATTCCTCCACCGGATGCTCAAGACACTTCTCATATGAGGTTTGATTTTGATGCAACTTTATCTGACTCAGACAGGATAGCAGCTCTTGAAAGGGTCGTGGCAGAATAGTCAAGAATCAACCTGATCCAGACTCACGCTATCCAGCGCCTTGTTGCAGAAAATCAAATTCAGTCGTCCCTCCTGATTGAGCACGGTAGACTTTTTGATGCTTTAAAACAGTTCTTAGCATCTCAGGAGGAGACGAGCTGCAAGGGCGATGAGTTGAGGACGAAGAAGAGTAACGATAGAGACGATGATCCCAATGCATCGAAAGGTGCAGGTGGTGAGTTGCCAAGAACTGAACAAACTCTTGGGACTTCCACATCTCAGGGGGAGTCAGCTGGTGCAACAGGTGGATCAGGGGGTGATGATGTGGTGGTAGTGGATGATGAGGAGATGTTGGATGATGATACTGTGGGTGAAGACGATGTGTTACCGGTTGAAGAGATTGAGAAAATAGGAGCTGAGATTGTGATTGATAGTGAGGTTGAAGAGGGAGAGATTGTGGAGGATAATGTTGAGCATGAAATTCCAGAAGTTGATAAGTCAAATGTGGGTCAAGATATGGGAAGTGATGAGACTGAATGGGAAGAGCAGCCGAGATGGAAAGAGGGCTACGCTCAATGGTTCGTAAAGACAAAGAAGCCGTCGGTTCCAACCATGTTTAAAAAGAGATATAATATCAAAGGGTATGCTGAATCAAAGAAGGGGATAATATGTTGGTTGTATGATGACCAGTTGAGGCTGTTTGTGATTAAACGTTTTGACGGAGTTCAGTACTTCAAAAGGTTGTTGAGATCATTGAATACCTTGCCGTAGTGTGAGGTGAAAGATTTAGCCAAGTTGGGGTTGATAAACAGGAGTGATGATAATTTGGCTAGGATTATTGGAAAGATCGTGTGGAAAGAAAGTATAAAAGAGAAAAAGTTCGAGTTGTTAAAGTCGCAGAAAGGGAAGCTTGTTGAAGATAAAGACAGAGGAATGAGAGCTGATGGCAAACCTTGGATGGTAATGAAGTATAAACCTATCCGGTGTTTAAAAGAAGTGCCGATGAAACAAATGCCCAAGGATGTCTTAAAGAATCTGAAATGGTGGTATGTCGATAGTCAAACAGCTGAAGCGGTCATGGAGGATGAAGATGAACAGGAGGTGCTGAGAGTGTATGATCCTATGCACTTGGTGAATTTGTCTCAAGCTGACTTGCAGGTGCTGAACGAGAAAAAGATATTCTATATTCTTGCATGGAAAGAAGAAGCCAAGAAATACCAGAGAGTTGTCACTGTTTGTGTAAGACAGGGAGTTCATGCTTGAAGACGGGAGATACAAGATTTTGGGATTACCAGACACATGATTAAAGATAGAGATATGAAGCTACTGCCAAGGGGGAGTCTGTTGGTACATGATGTCAGTAGTTCAGTGTCTAGTGTTATGTTTGTGTCTGTAATCGTGTTAGTTTGTTTTGGTTTGATTTAGATAGGTTGTCTCACAAGTTCGCCTGATATAAGCGAACTTGTGGACAAGCGAAGTTATTGACAACTTCGCCTAGTCTGTTAGGCGAAGTTGTCGTAACATATATATACATATGTTACGGGTTGTATTGAATAGTGATTCCAGTACGTGTAATTGTGATTGTACATCACGTGTTGAAGGGTTGCAATACAACGTGTCTTTTGAGTATTGTAACGTGTGTTCGTGTTCGGTATTAACATAGTTTACATCCTACGCTCGTATCGTCTTACGTAGAGATTCCGCATCTACGTACTACGAGATACTTCCGTGTAGATCCGGCTGGGAACCTACAGGGTTCGCTACTTCCATTGCGTCTGAATCTTGGGACGAAGTCGAGTTTTGTGACGGGGAATGAAAGGTAATTCAGAGTCACTTGACAAGGAAATGTTTTCCCAAATGTTAACGACCGGTGGTGATAGAGGTTGAAGGATTTGCTAACTTATTTTGAAGTTTTGCCTGTTTCCTTAATCTCTTTGTAGTTTTTTTCTATTTCTAGATGAATATCGAGTGGCTTACCGGTTCTTAAAGATCTTGGCATAAAAGTGAAATTTTGGACACAGTCCCCGGCAACGGCGCCAATTTTTTGGGTGTCGTCAACTCCAATAAATAAATTTATAAAGCTGAACTTACTATGTTACACACTATTAGGGATAGTATGAGTGCAAGTAAGGTTCGTGTCCACAGGGAATGCGACTTAACATTTTTATAACCAAGAGCGATTTAGAACTAGTATTCGTAATAAGGGGTTTGTGCAAATTATAAATTATATAATCATAAAACTAACTAATGGCAGTACAAATGATTAGCATATAACTAAGTGATAAAAACAAATAACTTAGAAAGAGACAATTATTAAAGATAGTTTCGACATAACGGGTATTTCATACTTCTGATTCGAGTTACGATCATCAATAATTTTGGTGCAATGATTTTTATTATTAAAAGATTTGTATCAATACTAAACGCCATGTCGTTCGGGCGTTCCCTCCATCTATGTTTAACTAAGTGCAGTTCGTTAGTTAGAGCCAACTCGCTACCCTAAATTCACGTCGTTCGGATCTTAACGTGCGAGTTGCATGTGATGAGAGTATTAATTATCATTTAGTGTTCACGCCATTCGGAATACTAAATCACATTGTATAATTTCTATAACGAATTTGAATTCATAGACGAACTCAAAAACGTCATTTATTCCTTAGTTATCAAGATTAAAATCATATTTCATATTTTTAACATTGAAGAATATCACTAGCATATTAATAAATTGATCTGGTTCATTAACAATTTGAATCCTAACAGAGTTTCGGATTTAAAGTTCAAGAAATTATACAAACGAAACATTTCAACAATAAAATCACATACCTATTTCACATTCGAATCATAATACAAAATAAAGCCCTTAATGTCGAAACTAATAGATTATTAACCTAACATAGCAATTAACATAACCAAATTATACTTACAAAGTAGAGACATACTACTCGTGGAGTGTTCGGGAAGAACTTCGGAACTCGCGGGAAGTGGTTTAAACCTCCTCGAGACTCTTGGAACCTCCTTGACAATCCTTTGGAGTTTATTTAGCTAATTAGAGAGAAGATATGTTAGAAATGGGATGGTTTTGGCTGAAACTAAGGCTGCTAATTTTCGCCTGAAAATCTGGAACACTTATAGGTCGTAATGTTTTCAACAGTATCCTTATGACCCATAAAAGTAATTTTTTTCACAAACCTTATCTCCAACTCCAGATTTTTGGGATCTTGTTTCTTACGGACAGTCTTTATGGGTCGTAAGGTGACTTTATGACCCATAAGTGTCACCTTCAAATGTCGTGATATTATCCATTCCAGATTTTTTGGATCTCGGTTGCACCGACAACGACTTTTATTGATACAATAATGACCGACGGTTCTTTATGGGTCCTAAGGGTATTTACAACCCATAAGTGCCAAGTCTAAGCCTTTTAGATTTTGACTCCTGTGTCAACTTATTAATGCTTTGTCTGGAAATCTTTATGGGTCGTAAGGTTCAGTTGGTCTTTTATCTTCAAGTCTTTACAGCCCATAAGATTTGTCAGTATTTTGTTATTCTTTTATCTTCAAGTCTTGTTTTTACTTTTGATCTTCATTTAACAGGCTTCGTTCTTTCTTTCAGTTGTTTCACCAATTTTTTCTTCGGACCAAGTTGCTTCATTCCCATTTCGGACCTTGTACTTCATTCCTGGTTTTGTTCGGTTTCTGAATTGTATCATTTTGGTTGCTAATTCTTCTTTATTTAGACCAATTCGTCGTTCGAACCAACAAATCCATGTTACAAATAATGTAGTATCAAACTCAATGGATTTGTTATGAAAAGTGTATAAAATCGGGGATAAATGACATAAATAATGTGTGTAATTTTGCACACATCACTTTTGTCCATTTCATTCGTTCTCTCATTCTATTCCCCCCTTCACTCCATTACCTCCAACTAAATATATTCTTGTAACCTTGTTCAATTTAATCTCTTTTTTTGATTATTTTGTGTCCTTCAATTTAGGAAAGACTTAAATACATCTTAGATTTAAGGAGTGCCTACAAAGTGTTTTTTTTACTCGTTGAATTTAATCTTATATCATGGTATGTGTCAAAAGTTATAATAACATTCAGATTCATTAACGATTAATTTCTATATGTTAATCATGAATGTAAACAACCAATTTGAACTCCAACCAGATTTAGCTCAAACTATGCTCAAAATTTTGCTGGTTACAAGCGATGTGTCTAAGTTTAAATTTGATCGTGAATAATTAAGTACAAGCTCGACTCATTTATTATCTGATGGTTTTCATATTTTATATATTTATCTAACTATAATTCGATTAACATCATATGGTAATGCCCGTTCTTGTGAATAGAATCAAACTCGGTGCTCCAAATTCGATTTCAAAGCTTAGTTATTGAATGAAATTCAATTAAGGTTGAGCCGAATAAACTCAAAACGATTTTACTCGCTTGCGCCCTTATTTATAACAAGCAAGTAGGATTTGAATTAGACTTTGCAGATTGTACATATTAAATTTTGAAATAACTATTAGGTTGAATATTCTTAGGTTGTCACAAACTCACAATCACGAAAGGGAATAAAACATACTTATTATATAGCTTTTTTGTGATTGACTTTTGAGAGAGGACTTTGAAAATTTGTTAACTTATATTTTAATATTATATTATATATAGATAAAAAAACTAAATTAACTACGGGGTTTTATATAACAAACAATAGTTAACTAATAATGTTGTTAATGTAAGACTATTAATTATGTGATTTAGCTATGTCCGTTCTTTCATATTTGGTCTTCACAACATATCTATCATCACATCACCTAAACTTCTAGTGGATGGGTGAACTTGTTGTGTATATTACTGCTTTATAATTATAATTTGATATGACATGTGAGAAGAATGGTAATTTTAGCTTATTCTTATATTTTTATATTTTGGATTGCATCGAGCTTTATCCATTCTAAAAAAAATACATTTTTACTATTATATAAATAACATGAATATATTTTAACCATATCAAACAAACGTTCTTTATCTATTTCAAACAAAAGTAGAATGTATATGAAATGTTTTCACTTTACTTTGATCTTTAAATAATTTTCTATCTATACATTAAAAAAATTATATCTTTAATTATACATCAAGGATAATCAAAAAACTATCACAGATTTATAGTATACAGTGAACATGTCTGAAAACTTTATACTTATACGATTTGTAATGTGTCATATTCTATTGCATATTTATTTTTCAAATGTATCACAATGGCCTACTTATTAAGAAAATATAGTTGACATGTGATAACAAAATTAAGCTAAAAATGTGTTTAATATTATTTCATAAGTAACCTGACAATACCTAGAATTTATCATAGTATATTATAATAACAAAGGTTATACAAAACTTATAAATAACTGATATAAATATAATTAAAGAAGATTTTAATAACTCATATAACTTATTGACAGATAATAACTATAATAACTAACTAACACCAGTTTAGCTTAATTTTTAAAATCCTTAATTATTTAAATAATATAATTATTCTTTGGCATGCTATTTCTTGTACATACGAAATTTAACAGTTGAATAAAACAAACAAGCGTGACAATATAAAATTGTAACAGAAACATTCGTCGTCTGCAACTCTTCCATGAACAATCTCAGAAACTTTCATCCATTGACAAATAATTAAAACTAACCACTTCATCTTCTTCTATATATTATTATTTATGTTCTTCATGCTACCTAGCATGTTCTCATCATGTTATGTTTAAATTCAGTCACACAAATATGCATGCACTAGTTTATGCGCATCCGATCGTAAACTGGATATATAGTATAATACATTAAGAGGTAACTGTTTCTACTTTTCTTTTGAACATTTGGACGTTAATGATTGACTTGTTATGAGTCGGTGTGGATCCAAACACCGAAATTTCAGCTTTTAAGTTTTTGAAAACCGTTCGGTTTTGCCATTTTGAAAATTTTTGGTTGAAAAAAAAAAGTTAGCCAAAAATAATAAATTTGGCTTGAAACTTTTTGTTACTTAATAATAATGGATTATTATGCATTTGGATTATTACACGCACAACCGATACTGAACCAAAAGTTCGGTTTTTACCAAAACATAAAACCAAATCATTAGTTTTTGTTTCAGTTCAGTTTGGTTTTTTCGCACACCCTTGACTTCTTTTGATGATTCCATGTGTCCATGGAATATTTTCACTAAGAGTTTGTGTTTGAGAAGATAGATATTGTTTTACAGGTGTGAACCATCAAATACTGCAATCTTTACAGGTGTGAACCATCAAATACTGCAATCTGCAACTACACCTGTAAACTGCTTGTGAAAAGTGAAAAGTGAAAAGTGAAAAGTAATCTGAGAAGAATCTCAAAATGAGCAGCCTAAAGCTAGGAGTCGAGGTCCGAAGCGCCCATGGGCTTATGGCTAAAGACAGTCAGGGCTCCGCAAGCCCATGTGTCAAGCTTCAATTCGATGGTCAAAAGTTCAGAACCACGGTCAAACAAAACGATCTTGACCCATATTGGAACGAAACGTTTTATTTCAATATTTCTGACCCGGATAACCTCTCGAACCTTACACTTGACGCGTCTGTATACCACATTAATAAAGGAACCGACTCGAAGTCGTTAATGGGTAAAGTTCATATTAACGGAGCGTCATTTGTCCCTTATTCAGACGCAGTTGTTTTTCACTACCCGTTAGAAAAACGAAGCTTTTTTTCACATGTGAAAGGCGAACTGGGCCTTAAAGTGTTTGTCACGGATGACCCGATAGTTAGATCCTCGGGCACAATTCCTCAAATGGATACTTCTTCCCATGGTCAAAACGGGTCAAAGGATCCATTTCCAGATCCATTTCCTGATCCA
Source organism: Bidens hawaiensis (assembly GCF_021521415.1). Lineage (NCBI taxonomy): Eukaryota > Viridiplantae > Streptophyta > Magnoliopsida > Asterales > Asteraceae > Bidens > Bidens hawaiensis. The sequence goes on along the minus strand of NW_027491825.1, from coordinate 647,622 downwards.
CTTCCTCAAACGGATACTACCTCCCGTGGGCGAAACAAGTCTAAACGTTCACGAAAAACATTTCGGCACTTGCCAAACCCGGATTTTGTCGAGGAACCTCAGTTTCCTCCAGAAGGCACGAGAAGTCAAAGTCAAACTCAAAGCCAAAGTCAAAGTCAAAGTCAATATCGAAGTCAACCGAAAATTGTCCGAATGTACTCAGGATCTTCATCACAGCCAGTGGAGTATTCTCTCAAAGAAACGAGCCCATTTCTTGGAGGCGGTCAGGTCATCGGGGGTCGGGTCGTGAATAAAAATAATAAACAACGGGCCCGCACTCACGACCTGGTTGAACTGATGCAGTTCCTATTCGTTCGGGTCGTGAAAGCACAAGACCTCCCAGATATGGACATCACGGGAAGTCTTGACCCGTATGTTGAAGTACGGGTCGGGAACTACAAAGGAACCACACGACACTTTTCAAAAACATCGAGCCCGGAATGGAACACGGTTTTCGCATTCTCTCGAGAACAATTGCAAACTACGGTTTTAGTCATTGTGGTTAAAGATAAAGACATGATAAAAGACGATTTTTTCGGGTTGGTTCACGTGAACCTTCACGATGTCCCGAAACGGGTCCCACCCGATAGCCTGTTAGCTCCCGAGTGGTACCTGTTAGAGAGCAAAAAGGGTGACCGAAAAAAAGGTGAACTCATGCTTGCGGTTTGGTTCGGGACACAAGCCGATGAAGCGTTTCCCGAAGCATTTCTTGTTGATCAAGAAACGAGCGGGGTCGATAGCTCGGTTGCTTCGAAGTACACCCGATCAAAAGTCTACAACTCTCCTAAATTTTGGTATGTTAGGGTCAACGTTATCGAGGTACAAGATCTCGTGTGGGCTGATAGAACCCGGGTTCCGAATGTGCATGCGAAAGCGCAGATTGATAACCGCATTTCAAAAGCGAGACAGGTTCACGCGCGAAATGCAAATGCATCATGGAATGAAGACTTGATGTTTGTAGCCGCTGAACCGTTTGACGATTGTATAGTTATTACTGTTGAAGATCGAATCGGGCCCGGTAAAGAAGAGACATTAGCGAAGGTGTTTATACCATTAAACACTGTCGAAAAACGGGCCGAGGATCGGCCCGTTCTTCCCCAATGGGTTAGGCTTCATAACCCGAGTGATGATAATGGTAGATTTGCTACTCGGCTCCAACTTCGGGTTTGTCTTGAAGGCGGGTATCACGTGCTTGATGAGTCAACTCGGTATAGTAGCGATTTCAGACCGTCGGCGAAACAACTGTGGAAGCCCGCAGTCGGGTCATTGGAACTCGGGATCTTAAATGCTAGTGGTCTCGTTCCTATGAAAACCCGAGATGGTATGGGTGTGACGGATGCGTATTGTGTTGCTAAATATGGTCAAAAATGGGTTCGGACCCGAACCGTTATTGACAGTTTGAGTCCAAGGTTCAACGAGCAGTACACGTGGGAAGTTTTCGACCCGTCAACGGTTCTAACCGTGGGCGTTTTTGATAACTCTCAGCTCGAGAACGGCTCCAATGGCTCCGGTTTGAAAGATGTGAGAATCGGGAAGATTCGAATAAGAATCTCGACACTTGAAACGGATTTATACACATTCATACCCGCTGCTAGTTCTTCACCCGACGGGTGTTAAGAAAATGGGGGAGTTGCATTTGGCGATTCGGTTTTCGACTACTTCAATGATGAATTTGATCTTTATGTACTCGAAACCGTTGTTGCCAAAAATGCATTATGTGAGGCCGTTGGCGACGGGTCAGGTGGAAACGCTCCGCCGCCAAGTAGTTATGACGGTAGCGGCTCGGCTCAGTCGTGCCGAACCGCCACTAAGGAAAGAGGTCATTGAGTATATGACTGATGTTAACTCGGATTTATGGAGTATGAGGAAAACAAAGGCTAATTACTATCGGGTAATGTCGGTTTTAAACGGGGTTTTCACGATGAATAAACGCTTTTGGGAAATTCGTTTATGGAAAAGGCCCGTTATAACCGTGCTTTTTCATATCGTGCTCGTGATGCTCGTGTGTCTGCCCGAACTCATTCTGACAACGGGTTTCATGCTCATGTTCCTAACCGGGCTCAGGAACTATTGGTTTAGGCCACAATACCCGCCTCACATGAACACGCGGTTATCACACGCAGACGCAATTCACCCCGACGAGTTAGATGAGGAATTCGACCTGTTTCCGTCATCTCGGAGCCCGGATATTATCCGGCAACGGTATGACCGGTTACGAAGTCTTGTGGGTCAGGCCCAAACGGTGCTAGGGGATATAGCAAGCCAGGGGGAACGGGTACAGGGACTGCTTAGCTGGCGGGACCCACGGGCTACAATTATGGTCATGGTGTTTAGTCTCATTGCAGCGTTTGTGGTATATTATACGCCTTTACAAGTGCTAGTGACACTGACCGGGTTTTATGTTATGAGACACCCGCGATTTCGTGGTGGGTTGCCACCTACATTTATGAACTTCTTTAGACGACTTCCAGCGCGTGCCGATAGCATGTTATGAATAAGCTAAGGCAGGTTTCTGTGTGAACAATCATGTGTGGTTTTCTTTTTTTCAGAAAGCATTGAAAGCAATTGGATTGTTTGAAAAACTTTGGTAAAAAATTGTAAATTAGTATATGATTTGACCTATGCCGAAAACTGTTTGCCTTGTTTGTAAATGGAGGATTGTTGTATATGTGTAAAAAGCGAAGTCAAAAATGACCTGCACGATATCGTCTCGTTAAAATCTACTCAAATTAAGCCAAACATAAACAAGGTCGAGCCTATATTAAAGCTCGTTTAATAAACAAGCTCGAGCCTAAGCTTCTTATATCGAATTTGACTAAGCATGCTAGCATAAACAAGCCTATCATTTATATAAGTATAATATTATGTATTTAATATAATAAATATTATTGTACATATTATTATAGTTGGGTATATATGACTACAATTGTAATTATAGTTGTATCCATAAAATAACTGATAAATAATAAACGAGTCTAACTTAAAGCTTTAAAATTCTCACAAGTCATGTTCAAGCTTTAATACAAAGCATGAAACAAACCAAGGGTGAGCTCGAGCCTATCAAGCTAAACAGGCTGAGCTCGACTTGGCTAGTTTATACCTCTGGTTCTGTAGACTGTTTAAGATCAAATACAATACAGTCTCATGTTTGAATCCAGTTTCTACTAATTTCGACCTCTAACCTCTTATAGAAATCATTGTGTCGGCAGGCCGTGAGTTTGATGACGGGTTCTCATGGCTGATTATAAAATGTGATATGAAGGCCTTCAAAAGCACATTGGTTTTGACATCAATTAAATTCGATTCCATTAACTAAATGAATATCACATGCAGAATGAACAAATCCGTTGAAAGGAAATAAAACATGATGATATGTCCAACAAGAAAACCGTGGCAGAATTTGAAACTTTAGGATTTCAGATGAAAGAAACAAGGCACACGCACAAGCCAACTCGACAATGGCTTAGCACGCCTTAACAAATTAACCTTTCCTAAGTGGTAGAAGAAATGATAAGCTAAAAATGGCACACATATCTCACATAGCAAAACCTTAAAAAAGGATTCGGTTTGGTAAGTTATGGCACAGACCCGATATCTTTGAAGTATTCATGCTCCAGTGCTGTCCGGGCTGTAATTCTTCTACTTGGATCCAAGCACAGCATTTTCTGAAAATAATTGCATTGATACTTGAAATCAGTGGGAGAATTAATGAAAACTAATGTGGCAATTTGTTTATACTTACACGTAAGAGATCAAGGCCGGTTTTTTCAAGATTTGGGACAACGGGTGCCAGGTCCTGAAGAAAAGAAAAGAAAAGGATGCACCGATTGGCGATTAATTCTTTTATAAATCATTTAAAATGAAATGGAATATTAAAGACTAAAGAAATTGATGCCTTGATGGTATAAAAGAAAAAGATTGATCACCTTCGATGACCATTTTGGAAAGGCAGACTTAAAGTCGGGTAGTGCAGTCACACCGGGCCATGTATCTTCATTTGGAGTTCCCATGATTCTATAGTTAAAGAAACGAGATTGATCGTGATTCATTTGGAGTTCCCATGTATCTTAAAACGAGATTGATCATGTGTTTACTGAATACTAATCATATATACAGCAAAAGTCACGATATGAATGCGGGTCGAGCGAACTGAGTCACTAACCCAAAACACTGTTGTAAAAGTACTAATGCTTCTACTTTCTATATATAATTAGGGTAACATGAATGATTACAAAAATTATATTTATATAATTTCAACAAATGATTTATCTTTTTTAATGGAATGATTTAGAAGGTTTTATGCATAAAAGTTGTTCCACACATATGACTCATTTACTTTTAAGCTATTTTTTTAGAATTTGTTTGACCTGTTCAGAGATAAAATTAAGTAGTATATAATGAAACCAATAGTGACATATATGCATATAATTATTCTAGCTATAATCAGAAGCAATTAGAATATCATTTTGCACGAAAGGAGTGAGGGATATGACGATATCTTCTGATAAAATGGAAATAATAACTTATCTTTATTTATTAAATCACAGTTTTAATAGGATAAAACCTGAAAATCTTGAAAAGTTGATCAATCTCAGACTCTCCAGGAAAGAGTGGTCGTTGGGTGACCATCTCAGCAAATATACAGCCGACGGACCACACATCCACAGGAGTAGAATAATTACGGGATCCAAGAAGAATCTCTGGTGCTCTATACCACAGTGTAACCACCTAAAGAAACAATAATTCAATCAATCATGCCCAGTAAAATCCCACCGACAGCAAAGCTATAAGTAGGGTCTGGGGAGGGTGGGATGTAGGCACACCGTACCTCTATCCAAAGGAATAAAGAGGTGGCTTCCAGAGAGACCCTCGGCTCTAAGTACATGTGTATGAAGCAAAATAAAGGAAATCAATGTTTAACAGTTATATAAAAACTACTACTAATTATAATAATATTAATAATAAGATCACAGTTTAACAGCTATATAAAAGCTAATAATAATTATAATAATAATAATAATATATGTAAGGGAAATACCATTATGGTATGTGACCTAAATAAGTTAAGTCTAAGCCCTAAGGTATTCAATTCTCTCTAAAAATCCTAAATAAGTCAAGTCTAAGCCCTAAATAAGTTAAGTCTAAGCCCAAAGCTATAAAGAAACAATAATTCTTGTGATTAATGTTAGAAGTTATAACATCTATGTCTATAAATAACGTTATAAAGTACCTCATGTGTGAAGGTCTTGACAGGTATGCCAAAGGCCCGGGCCAATCCAAAATCTGCAAGCTTTAACGAATTGGTACGACGATCAATTAAAAGGTTTTGAGGTTTTAAGTCTCTATGGAGAACTCTATGAGAATGACAATAAGCAATGCCATGTAGGATCTGATATAGAAACATCTGCATGTTGATCAACATAACATAATGTGAGATAGAATCAAATCTTCAACTTCTTAGTCATCAAATAGATCAATGTAAGACGTGTGTGCATGCATAAAGTCTTTTAACTTACTTTTACAAGGCGCGGATCCTTTGAAAACTCGGGAAACGAGTCCATGTGCTTCTTCAAATCCAAATCCAGATACTCAAAAACCAGATACAACCGTTTGTCACTGTGCACGACATCATGCAACCTATCACCAAAAAGTCAGCATTCACTACATATCATAAACTGATAAATACATATAAACGAATTACCTGACAATATTTCCATGTTGCATCTCTTTCAAAAGTGAAATCTCTCTGATAGCTGTGCTCGGGACACCCTCGTCTTCTTGCTCCAAACGAATCTTCTTCAAAGCAATTGTTTCATTGGTAAGTTTGTCACGCGCCTTGTAAACCACACCATACGTTCCTTCACCAATCTTCTCAACCTTCTCATACTATAGTTTTATAAACATATTAAAATCTACTGAAGCAACACATCTAATATATCTTACAGAAAAAGTTGAAATGCATTATCATACCTGGTCCATCAAAATTTAACTGATATTAACTCAATTGTATCTACATTCAAACAGCAGCAAATAATAACAAAATATGAGAAACTTCAATATTACCAAAATGACATGAAATCAAGAGCATTAATCAAACAAACAGGGGCGAATACATCCATGATCCAACTAAACAAATTCTAGCAGACAAATAGTTAATCATGTCATAAATCACACTAAATCAAATTATCAAACAACAATGTCATTTGTGCATTTCGATGATAATGATATCAAACTGTTATATTGACTTGATGGAAGTGAAGTTTCATTGATCTATATTGCAGACGCTAAAGTGTTGCACATTTTGCGATCTTATTGTCGTGAGAAACATCACCGTTTCTACTGATTTCGATCAGAGATTCAGTCCAAACTGACTCTTAGACTCTAGATACGAAGATTGCATTATTTGGGAGAAATGTCAATGATATCTACTAAACTGTTTTGAGGCTAGCAAAACACTGTTTGATATAATTGAAATGCACAAATGTCATTGTTGTTTGATTTAGTGTCTTTATTATATATTACTTTTGGCTTTAACAACAATGACATTTGTGCATTTCAATTATATCAAACAGTTTTTTACTAGACTCCAAAGTCCACACAGTTCCATACATATCATTGGCATTAATCTTTGATCGAAATCAGTAAAAAACGCAATGTTTCACAATTCGCGATGTTATCGCTGTGTGAAACATCGCTATTTTTACTGATTTCAGTCAATGACTAATGTGAATGTTATGTATTGGACTGTTTGGAGGCTAGTAGAACACTGGTTGATTTAAATTAAAAAGCACAAATGTCATTGTTGTTAGAGCCAATAATAATAATATATAAGAAAGACACTAAATGAAACAGCAATAACATTTGTCCTGTAAACGGACCAAACCGAACCGGACTAGACACTGTCCGTGTTTGTCCGTTAAGCTTTTGTCGGACAAACGGACGGTTCACGAACACTCTACCGAATGAAAATTCGTGTTCATGTCCGTCCATTAAGGAGTTAAGTTTGTACATGTCCTTCCATAAAGGAATTAAGTTTGTCTATATCCGTTTGTGTCTGTTCGTTATTATTGTAAACGGACGCTAACGGACAAAAGAACACTAACAGATACTAATGAACATTATGGAAAAACATACATAAACAACTCCAATGAACAAAGGAACATAAACGATTACATATTAATTTCAAAAGTATAATCATTACCAGACGTTCGCGAACACTATTGAGCAAACGCGGTCTCTGTCCGTGTTCATCCGTTAAGCTTACCGAACGAAAGTTTTTTGTCCATGTCCTGTTCGCTTATTAAACGACGAACATAAACGAACTTCTTGCCTCATTACAGCTTGTTGTGCATTTCAATTAAATCAAACAGTATTTCACTATCCTCCAAACAGTTCAATACATATCATATTCACATTTACCCCAAATAACACAATATCATTACCTAAACTCAATTTAACCTAAATATATAAAAACTCAGTGACATCAGCAACGTTTCTAACAATAATATCGCAAAAGTTAAGCATCTATAATCCACATGAATCAAACTAGACTTCAATTAAGTCAAATGAGGTCAACAAGCACATGTAATGACGTACGTTCTGAATCGGTAACGTATAATATCAAATTAAAAGCAAAATGCGTATAAATCAACGAATATAAAGTTATAAGTAGTCGAAAACTGGAAGGATTGAAAGCATAGCTACCTGCGATGAAGCGTTTGTGTGGAAGAAGACGAGAGTCCTCTGCTGCTAGGTTTTGGAGAAGACACGTTGAAGATATTATTATTATTATTATTATGATATATGGAAATGGAAATATGGTGAGTGCATTAATCACTCACATATTATTTTTTACTTTTTTAGTTATAAGTATTTCTTTTCCCATTAATGTGGAATGTAACAAGTAGACTTGTATAGTGTTTTTTTATGTTACGAAAATTAAATTCATGTGTTAGCGAAACTTTAATAAGGTATGGCAGGTATTAGAATTGCACAAACCGGTTTAAACTTAAAGCCGGTTTGGTTTGGTCAACAAAGGTAAAAAACGGTTTATGATTGGTTTGGGTTCGGGTTGAAACCAGTTTCTTGACTATGTTACGATCGGTTTCGGTTCGGGTTTTGATCGATTTTGGTTCGGTTTTTGCCCGGTTTTGGTTCGGTTAACTGGTTGTTAGTGGAGAAAATTACAAACCGGTTCCAAATCTACGGTTTCAATTGGTTTCGGTTAGATTTTCGGGTCAGTTCGGATAACCGGTTTATTTTCCCACCTCTAGTAGGGATGTTTATGATTTTTTATGACGGTTTTAAGTTACATTCTGTCAACTTGTTAGAGGATCTACGATACTGGTTGACGTGAAAAAGAGAGGGAGAAGAAAGACGGACATGGTGAGGAGTGAGGGAGGTGAGTGAAATTCATGGGAAAAGTGAGCCTGCGTGAGAAGGGGATGAAAAATGGCTTAGGTACGACGTGCAATTAAGAAGATATGGTGATTGTCCGTTATCTAGTGTGATCTTTGGTATACATAATCTAAAGTAGCTCATAGACATAATCAAAGATATATTTAAAACCGGTTGGAGTGTGCTCTTAGGTATGCATAATCTAAAGTAACTCATTGACATTCCTAGTTATATCAATAACAAATATAACTAGGAATTATAGAATTAGACTGATTTCAAGAACATATTAGTCATATGTAGTTATGTACTATGTGGCTGGAAGCTAGCATGCAAAATAAAACTCTTTGAATGTTGGTGGATTCATCTTAATCACCATAATACAAATAATATCCACATGTTGTATGTATACGTCTTTGACTTAAAATCAAATCTTAACAAATGAAAATGAGCACAAGCAATACGAATGCCACTCATTAACATAGACGCATACATTGAAATTGTATTATTGTTTTGAAAATTTGATCGGATCAAGAATCGGCAACCTCATAGATTTGAATCACATGCTTGTCTTGGATGTTAAAGAAAACAAAGACGTTTTTACTAAGTTGTTAAAGAAAACAGAAATGATATCAAAAATTGTTGATTTGGAACGTTGTTATTGGTCCTTGATAATTGATTGATTAACTTGCAAGCTTATATTAAGTTTCAATAAAACATGATATGTTTATCAAATTCCGAAAGAGAATAGAGTCGATTTTATTTTATCTGTTATGACACTTATTTTTAAATTTTTATATCAATCAATCATTGTCAAAAAATAATAAATATCATGATTATGATACACGATCCAAAATGGAATGTCCTGGTGTATCACTAGGGTATAGACCCATGTTACACACGGGTAGAAAAACATTTCAACAAACATAATAAATTTAAACAACAAATTCAAGCACACAAAACTTCTTCAACTTTCGGACCAAAATATTAACCATTTACAATGTCTAGATATTAAAAGTTTAAGGTTACAATAAGTTAGTGTACACTAAACCACAAAAAAACTTCAACGAAAAGATCTAAACATGTTCTTTCATATTAAACCGATCAACTTCTTCAAATATTCTAACAAAAGAAACTCATTTTGTTTCACCACCTGAAAATTTAAAAAAACAATATTATCCAAATTAAATATATCATTAAAAGAATAACATTTTTAATAATGAAAGCCCGTGTTACACACGGATGAAAATTATAATAAAAATATAACATGTAATACGTAAATTGAGTTATATTATATAATGATTTTTATTTATGAGATTTTGATATATTTATACACTATTAATTATAAACTATAATTTGCAAACCAAACCTTGGTGTTTGATTTATTTTAAAACAAAACATTCATACTGATATCATAATACATTTTATATGTATAAAAGTAACTTTTAGAACAAAATGTTGTCACATATTAAAAAATGTATTTTTATAATGTTGGAAGAATTGGAGACGAAGACTCAAACAATAATGTAAAATTTCAATATCTTTCAATGGTATATAGCGACAATGATAATAATAATAATAACAATAATAATAATAATAAAAATAATGATGATGATAATGAATTGATAGTGTAATATTTATAAGAACAAATAATGTTACATTCATTATAAAGTATTACATTGTTGATTTTATTAAAATAAAATAGCATACAACAACAAATAACGTAAAATGTCAACTTAAAACATCTTTTTAACTTAATCCATGAAGCCAAAAAGATATATCAATAAAAACTACATCATAATATATGAAGTCATAAAGTCTTGTTTATTAAACAATCATCGAAATAGAAAGACATGTGTTGTAATTTTTTATACTTACAAAGAAGAAAATTAAAATTACTACAAAATCAATTCAATGTATTGTTAATAAGAGAATAAAGGTACAAATACAATTCACAAACTTATAAACAAATCATAAATCTCTATGTACATCCTTGGAATGAAAGAATAAATTTTATGATAAGAATTATATAAAGATAGTCATCATATTATCATTTTACTGCTATTATGCTCATAACTATGCATTAATTAAGGATCCGAGAGTTTTATTTTAAGCAACATTTTTGACATAATTAAAATATTTTAATATATTCTTGAATTATTCAAAAAACATTAACCTAGAAAGTATTTTGAAATTTAAAAACTTTTAATGCGAGTTTTATTTTAAGCTACCATTTTGATATAATTAAAAGGTCTTCATCTTACAACTATTATACCCAAAATTATGCATAAATTAAGGAACAAATGGTTTTATTTTAAGCAATAGTTTTGACATAATTAACATATTATTATAATATAATATTGAATTCAAATTCAATTAGAATAGTGTAACCATTAATTGGTATTTTAATGGAATTTTAAAAAAAAAAATCTTGATAGTATTTTGATATTGGAATATTTTTAATGACGAATTTTTAACTTCAAATAACGTTATGTAACCATTAATTTGTATTATAATGGATGTTTAACCTTAGACTGTAAAGTATTTTAGGTTAATGTATATATTCTAAATTTAGTAAAATGCAAATGTTATATTTATATAAAAAAGAATAGTTTAACATAAATTATGAGACATTAAATTGTTATGTAAATTTAAATACAAAAACACACAAACACTAACAAAGATAAATAAAAAGTTAAAACATTTTTATAACTTATAACATGAGAAAAAAACACATCTTAATTAAAAATTAAGCATCTAATTAAATCAACATCCAAAAATTGCAATCTATAAGGAATACTTCAACATACATGAAGTCCGAGGCCTGAAAAATTACAAAACATATTAGTAAATATAGGGGGTAATAATAGTATTTTCGTGTTTTTATCATAAAATCGATTGCTAAATAAGTATGTGTGTGTGTGTGTGTGCGTGTGTGTGCTAAAAGGAAAATCAAACCCGAGCTGACCCATTAAAAAATATGTATTTAACTCTAAAAAGTTTTGGAATATAATTTGTTATTATGGAAATGTCAAATTCGTTTTAAACTAATTTATTGATTGCTTAACAAAAATAGTTTGTAAAAACAATCAACAATTTAATTTGTTCTTATTTGAAATTCAAAATTTTGACCACAAATTAAAACATAGTAAAATTGCTTAAACAAAATACAACAAATAATATATACACAACATAAATATAAATATAAACGTGAATGAATAACTTAAATGTAGGCATTTTAGAAACAAATTATTGTTATTATAAATGATTCAAACATTTAACAAAAATAAGTTTATAAACACAATCAAGACTTTAATTTGATCTAACTTGAAATTCCAAAGTTTGACCATAATTATATATTTAATATTTAAGTAATAAAAGTAATATTTACATTCGGTAATATAATAGCAATAACAATTTGAAACAGAACATTCATCATCAATGTCTTGTAAAAATAATTTTATGTACATGTATCACCATCAAATATTGTTTTCTTTAAATTATCATAAGTTGAAACATTTAGAATTCATGGTTTTAATATTATTGTTATTACTTAAATATTAATATATAAGAATGGTCAAACTTTCGAATTTCATAGTTGATAAGTTGGAAATAAATTAATAAGTTGGGAAACAAAAAAAAAATATATCATACAAAAGTTAAATTAGTTATAGAGAAATTGTGAAGATATAGATGATTTGAACAATTCGAAGAATGCATGGCTAATATGTTGCTTATATAGTCATTAAATATTATAAGGTTATTTTTTTAAACTTTTGTTTAAATAAAAATGAGTATAAATGCTAATTAATTTTAAGATCAATGTTATTTTATTTTGAGCTTAAATTAAGGAAGAGTTAACATAATTACTTTATTTAAAATCAATTTCATTATATAATTCTTTTTGTAATTGTATACGTTAATCTTGATATTTATGCGTAATTAAAAATTATTCAAATATTAATTAAATGATAACTGCGTCATTTGAAATTAAAAGTACAACTCTAATACAATTAATATGTTATAAACAAAATGGATTCATATGTTATAAACAATTACAAAATTTTAAATAAACATATATATCTACATATATTATGACAAAACATTGTCATGTTTCATAATCTACATATATAATATGCAAGTAAAACATAAAAGTAACATTTATAAATTTATCTAACAGAACAATGTAATTGGTAAATATTCATTCATTCCTACGTTTATATAGACATTATTGGTTATAAACTTGGTATTAAACACTTTTCTATTTGATTAATTTTTAGCTATCACATGGAGCTAATGTTCATATATATTTGGTAAATAATTGTATTTGTAAAACAAAGAAAGTGTTATGGTCAAAGACGTCATAACAAATAGTGGTCAACATATATTGCAAAAACTTATATTCAAACGATTTACATATATAAAAAGTATAAATTGTTTTGAAGTTGGCAAAATATAAGATCATTAATTATAGTTATATTATTTTGGTCAAATGATAGTTATCACAATATTTGAAATCATTCTTAAAATACATAAATATTTGTAACAATATTATTAGTGTAATTAAAATAAATTTGAGTTTAAATAGTTTAAATAATTTAATTTAATTTGACTTCCATAAGTGAAAATCATGGAAACTTAATTATTGTATTTATGTAATTAAAATCATGAAAATACATTGAAAATAGAAAATATAATGTAAATGCTTATTTGCAACAAATTATTATATTAAAAATCTTGTAATTAAAATCATGGAAACTTTATAACTTATTTATTGGGTTTTTTTCCATATATAACGTAATTGGTTATATATAGAAAATATAATATATCTTACAATATAATAACAGAATAATGTTCAAGTCAAAGATATTGAAATATAAAAATGGTAAGGTATAAATGTTATTATTTCTATCAAAATAAGATGTAACAACTAATTAGAAAAGGTAATAAATTAATAATAACAAAATTACTAAACGTATAATAATTATTATAAATTATAGAGATTATCATTAATAAATAGATAAATATAAGATACAAATAAATTTTTCTTTAATATATCGGTTCTGATTAAATTATATTAAATGGACTTTAACCAACAACAGTATATGACTGATTATATAAAAATCAAATAAATTACATGAATTGCGAAAAATACATAAATACATGAATAATAACAAAAATATACATTAATATTAAACAAAAACTAAGATATATTATCAACAAATCTTCAACCCACGAAATTAGCTATATCAAGTTGGGAACAAAACCTGAAATGAGAAAATTAAATATTAATATTAATATCACATAATAAACAAATTACCAATTATGGAAGATTTGAATTACGTAAACATATATAAAATTGATGTTCTAATTGATAACCAGAATATTTGAATCGCGTTAACGGAAAAACGAAATACGGAAAATCTCCATTGTATCTTCGATTTTGATATAGAACCTAAAGAGATTATAAGAAAATCTTATAATAATTAATATAAATACAAACAAAAACGGAAAACAAAAATCTTACCGAAACTTTACCGGAAAACTGTAATAACTTCAAAATATCAATTCAGTCTTGGATTTTGATATACAACCTAAAGAGATTATTACAAAATCATATAACAATTAAAATAAATATAAAACCATATCAGAAAACCTTACCGGAAAAAGATGACAGAATTACAAATTTTGTCCTTTAAACAAAGCCAATTTACGGTTCGTGTCCTTTATTTAGTTTTTTTGCAGGCGGTGTCCTTTAAACATTATTTTCCTACACATTATGTCCTTTACGCTAACTGGGTTAGAAAAACTCAGTTAAATGCTCCCACGTGAGGCGCATGTGAGGGCATATTTGTCTTTTCGTCTACACCTGCAAAAAGTTCATCACCCCTCTTACCACTTGCAAAACCCAAAAATCCACCATCAACCACCACCTCCGTTTCCGGCCACCTGAACCACCACCTCCGTTTCCGGTCACCTAAACCATCACCTCCGATTTCCAGCCACCTAAACCACCACCACCGGTTTCCGGCCACCTAAACCACCACTTCCGTTTACGGCCACCTGGACCACCACCTTTGTTTCCGGCCACCTGAACCATCACCTCGGTTTCCAGCCACCTGAATCACCACCTCCTTTTTCCAGTCACCTGAACCACTACCATCTTTTTTCATTTCAGATATGAACCTTCACCTTCACCGATTTTAACCTCGTTCAGATCTGAACCTTCACCTGAACCACTACCATTAGATCTTAACCTCGTTTAGATCTTCACCTTCACTGATCTAAACATCGTTTTCGGGCCAGATCTGAACACCAGTTTCTTCTCCGATCTTCACCTTCACCATCAAATTTTGAAGCATCCAAAGTGTTTAAAGGGATTCAATTGGTGGTGTTGGTGGGGGATTAGTTGCTCGGAACGTCGCCGGTGACGGCGTTTATTGAGTCCCCAACCGGAATATGCGAATGCGGTCGGACCTGGATGATGGCGTTAACGGTGGCCAGATATTTTATGTTAGCGTTCTTCTTCACGTCGTTGTTGGCTTCAATTCCGTCGTGGGCGGTTGGACCGCCGTTGATATTAGTTGGAGTGTTGATGATTATAACTGTGGTAGAGTGATTGGGTTCAGGGGTGTTGGGTAAATATGGGATAATTATTAATGGTGGTGATGGGGTAGTAGTTGTAGGTGTGAATGGAAGTGATAAAAGACCATTTTACTCATCACATGCCATGCACATGTTGTCATTTAACTGTGTTTTTCTAACCCACTTAGCGTAAAGGACATAACGTATAGGAAAATAATGTTCAAAGGACACCGCCTGCAAAGAAACTAAATAAAGGACACGAACCGTAAATTGGCTTTGTTTAAAGGACAAAATTTGTAATTCTGTCAAAAAAGATATAACATTGCCGGGAAATCATATAACATTGTTGGCCATTAGAGTATAATGTATAACCTTACCGGAAAAACGATTAATCCCGATCTACATTACTGGAATATAGAAGATGGTGGATGGTGGAGTTAGTAAGCCGAGAGAGAGAGAGAGAGAGAGAGAGAGAGATTAAAATGATTAGGGTGGAAAATCTTAAGGTTTAAATCAATGTTTTCAGACCCGGACCAGACATCGACCCGGACGCCTTACCGGGTCACAGGTCGGACCGGCCATAGAGGTTGGACCGGACATTAAACCGGATGACGTCAATATATATATATATATATATATATATATATATATATAATAACTAATGTCGGTTAACAGTTCAAATTTCAAATGATTATTGATCATGTATTGATTGTTATATTCTATTTTAGCCAAGGAGTCTTTTATGGACAATTTACTTATATCACAATTGAGAAATTCAGCTATTGCCATAATTACAAAAACCTTCCATTTATAATGGTTATTTCAATATATATGATTTGTATTTCAACTAATTGAACATCTGTAGTCCTTGGTTGGTTGGTCATTGTTGCATTTGTTAAGTTTTCATCCCGGGATTGTGCCAGGGTTCGATTCCCATCATTAACATCATTTTTGATTTCATAATATACAAGATAGGAAAGGAAATAGATGATGTGGCATTGATGTGGAGAGACTAGTTGAATGACATGTGGCAATATGTATTGTTTTAATAGTATTGTTAGATTGGTCTCCTTTATTTATCATTTGAAACGTGTTGAAAATACAATTTTATTTTGAGAAAATTACAAAGATAATTATTTTTTGTGTTTTATAACTATACGCATACAATAACTTTGATTTCATAGTTATCAAATGATAAGATCTTAAATGCGTAAGCTATGTGACACTAGTTACGTATCTATATGTGTTATGATTCCTTTATTAGATTCTTTTACATTTTACATATTGATACTCTAAACATTTATATGCTTAGAAAGTTAGAATCTATACAGGTCGTCCCCATGAATACAAAAAACATCTACGACTTTTAATATGAAAAAAGGGGTATGAAAATACACAATAACTCATAAATAGTTTAGATAATTGTAATAACTATTGGATCTACGTGGAAATAATTATGCATGTGCATGCATGTTTATTATTTGTTTTATGTTCCTGTTTTTATTTTTGTTTCAATAAGACCGAGTCAATAGGAAGGTTATTGTTATGGAGTAGTGGGCAGCTGAGTCACAAGAGTTTGTTGAGTCTTCCTTTATTTTCATTTTTTTCCTGTTTACTAGTTCCAGTTTGTTTTTGAACGTTGTATTAGTTTGGCTATTTAAAGCCTTTGCAGTTGGTTAATGAAGGTATCGAATTCAGTAATTATTGTGTTCATTTTACACACTTGAAACTTCAAGTGGTATCAGAGCACAATTGTGAGATCCATTAGAGAGCTGAGTGAGATCCATTGTGAAGGTAAAGAAATCCAGTTGCTGCAAGAAGAACAACGACAGAAGAAACGAGTCATTTCCAGGCGACCCATGTACCAAAGTTTGATGGAGATTATGATCATTGGCACATGGTCATGAAGAATCTCATCCAATACAAGGAGTGTTGGAACATGGTAGAAGATGGGTATGCAGTGATCAAGCCAGGAGAACAAGCTACATCAACTCAGAGGAAGAATTGTGATGAGAATAAGCTAAAGGACCTGAAGGTCTTGAATTACTTGTTCCAGTCTATTGACAAGACAATTCTGAAGACCATCTCCCAGAAGGAGACCTCGAAGCAAGTGTGGGATGCTATGAAGAATAAGTATCAAGGGAGTGCACGAGTTAAAAGGGCTCAATTACAAAGGTTAAGGAAAGATTTTGAAACTTTGGAAATGAAATCTGGAGAAGGTGTGAATGAGTATATGGGGAGAGTCATGGTGACAGCAAATGATATGAGAAATTGTGGAGATGACATGTCAGATGTGAAGATTGTTGAAAAGGTATTAAGGACTCTCACTGAAAACTTCAATTTTGTTGTATGCACTATTGAAGAATCAAAAGATTTGGATGAAATGACAGTAGATGAGCTGCAAAGCTCTCTACTCGTCCATGAACAAAAACTGCTAAAGAAGCCAATGGAGGAGCAAGTTCTTAAGGTTGAGCAAGAGAGTTCTTATGGTAGAGGAAGAGGAAGGGGGAGATCAAACTTCACCAGAGGAAGAGGCAGAGGTAGAGGACGAGGATCGTTCAACAAAAGTTCCGTTGAATGTTATAAATGTCACAAGCTAGGGCATTTTCAATATGAATGACCCTCTGAAGAGAAGGCTGTTAATTATGCTGAATATGGTGAAAATAAGGAGCTTGTACTTATGGCAACAATAGATGTGGAGAATTACAAGCAAGAAGAAAAGATACTAAAGGCATCATCTGAGGCATTAAAAGAAGGAAAGGAGAGTATTTGGTTTTTAGATTCAGCCTGCTCAAATCACATAACAGGAAATAAGGCATGGTTTACAAGTCTTGACATGAGTTTCACTCATTCTGTCAAATTGGGAAATGATAAAAGATTGGAAGTTCTTAGAATTGGTGATGTAAAGCTGATTGTATATGGGATGACTCATGTTATCACCAAGGTGTATTATGCTCCTGATCTAACTTCTAATCTTATTAGTGTTGGACAGCTCTAGGACAAAGGTGTGACCTTTATCTTTAAGGAGGGAGCCAGCAAGGTGTACCACCCAGTAAGAGGTCTAATATTGACCTCTAAAATGACCAGAAACCGAATGTTTCCTATATTTGCTGCACAAGAAGAATCAAGCAGGTGCATGCAAGTCACTACAAGAGAAGATTTATGGCATAGGAGATTTGCCCATGCTAATCACAAAGTCCTTAGAACCATGCAGTTCAATAGAATGGTTGAAGGATTACCCAAGGCTGCTCAGAAGACTCAAGTGTGTGAAGTGTGTGCAGTGTGTCACACCCGGACATAGGGCCTAGGCGTGTGACCAAAAGTTGGTACCTGTTTTGTAAATACATCAGAGTTGCGGGTTTTATTTTAGCGGAAGACTTTAATTAAATATTATTATATTGAAAACTCGGGTTTAATTACCCGTTTGATATTTTAAACACATTTCTTTATAAAACATAACTCTTTATAATTTTTGGAATAAAATATCTGAGCCACCAGATAGCATCTAATGACTATATCTCCAATCTTCTATCCTGTCTTGCTTGTCCGTTCTAACCTTTATGTTCTCCTGTAAAATGGTTAGAAAATACGTCACCACACAGCTGGTGAATGACGCTGACTCTTTGTAAAATTCTTTTCAATACCTTTGTGAAACCAACAATAACACATTTGTGACTACTCATTAGGCACCCAACTAAATTAGGATCAAATTACCCTAAGTACCTTGTACAATTAAATATATACACAATATCATTTCTCTGAACAGTCCCGTAGACTTCCAGAGGCATGTTGATGATATGCATGGCCTCGGGGAAATGCCGAGTCACCATGTATGAATGGATCCAGACACATGTATACTCTTAATCAGAGTGTCCGTTTCTTATTATTGTGACACAAAGTTTTAAGGATTCGTAAATCCTATGCAAACATTCTGACTCTAAAAGAGTTTGTAAAGGTTTGGGGCGTATTCACCTTTTTTTTGTTTATAATCAGTTTCCGATACTGATTCATGTTTCCTGATTCTGCTTCTTGCTTAGTTACCTCGGACCTATAGTACGAGAATAACCGTTGTATAAATAACTAGATCATCGATCTAGCTTCAGACCTTTAGTCTGTTTTGTATAGCTTTAACCTTGATAAAAACATTTATTTATATAAAGCATTCGGACCTTTAGTCCTCTTGTTTATTTACCAATTATATACTACGTTTCTTCTGGACGTCTTATACTAAGTTTCTTCTTCAAGAAGAAACATTAATTTAACTATACTTTTTGAATATTATATTTTTTAATAATAAAGAAATACTATTTTGATTATACCCTTTTTATGTTCATGCTTACGTTTCTTAATCTGAAGAAACTATATTTTGACTATAACCTTTGCTTAAGAAAAATTATATAATACTTAATTGTAATAAAGGTTCAGGCTATACCTCCGACTACGGTCTAAGCCATTTATAATAATAAAATAATAACTTAGGCAGAATCCTTACCTCGCACGGGTATTTGGAGTTAGATATTCCTAAGTTTATACGGGCGACACATCTACTCTATATGCACGTTTATCGAGGCGTTCTTGATCAACCTTTCCTGGCACGCAAATCAAGACGATGTTCAGATGTCGCAGGGCCATGCACGTACTTCGAGGCAGAATGTCGGGTTATTTTTGGGTGGCACGCACTTCGAGGAAATCGTCGGATATTGATACGATTTACGAGGTGATGTTTGTCGGGTCAGTGGCACGCAAAACGATGCTCGGCACTCAAATTGATGTAGTGAGAGAAAATATTTTAAAGAGGGAAAGTTTTTGGTGTGTGGGAATGAGCCCGTGCCTCCCCTTTTATAGCTGAAACTGAGTCCCATCGCGATACGCGATGGGCTCTTCTTTAACGCCCCCTTTCCTGAGATCACGCCACATGTTGCCACGTGGCCTGACACATCTGCCACGTGTCGCCAAGTGGTCTGAAACGTCCACCACGTGTCCTGTCCTGCTTCCACTTGTCACCCGGACGTGAGACGTGTCTCAAGCGGCTTGCGGCGATGCGAGCGTGCGAAGTGCAAAGTGCGCCATCAAAGCGCCACATTGCGCCCAACGCCCTTCGCTGTCGTCGTCGCCTTCGCCTTCGCCATCGCCATCGCCGTCGTCCTCGCCCGAGCCTGTGCGCGTCGGGTGCTGCCCACCCTCCGCTAGGACCACTAGGTGCATGTTTTGCATAAAAGAATAAAATTATGGAAAATCTCTTCCTTATAAAGAGCTTCCATTTCTTTACCACTTTCCATGTGGGATGGATTTCATTTTCTTTATTTATACCCTTGTGGAATGCTTTCACTTTCTTACATCCTTCCATGTGGGATGGAGTTTTTCTTATTTCTTTCATATGAGAAGACTTTAGAAAATATTTTTATTTTCTTATTTTTCTTATATTTCCTTATTTAATATTTTCCCATGACTTATCTTGAGATTATTTTTGATCCTTTAACTTTATATTTTGTCATATTTGGACCAAAATTTTAGGGATGTTACCCAAGGCTGCTCAGAAGACTCAAGTGTGTGAAGTGTGTGCAGTGGGAAAACAAAATTGAGTTGAAATACCAAAGAAGAGCAAGTGGCATGCTTCTGAACGGCTTCAGTTGATTCACTGACATATGTGGGCCAATCAAACCTATTTCTCAAGGAAATAAGAGGTATGTTCTAGTATTTATTGATGACTTTACTAGAAAAACTTGGGTTTATATGTTGGCTTTAAAGGGGGAAGCATTTGGATGTTTTAATATATTTAAAGCATTGGTTGAAAAAGAAACTGGTCAATATATAAAATTCTTTAGAAGTGATAGGGGAGGAGACATCACTTCTCAAGCGTTTAAAGATTTTTGTGAAAAGGAGGGAATTAAAAGACAATTAACAGCTGCTTATACACCCCAGCAAAATGGGGTGGCAGAAAGAAGGAATAGGATTATTATGAACATGGTAAGATGTCTCTTGAAAGAAAAAGATCTGCCCAAGTTCTTATGGGCAGAAGCAGTAGCTTGGGCTTGCCATGTTCTAAATAAAACTATAAGCAGAAGTTTGGATAAAAAGGTGCCCGAGGAGTTATGGACAGGTATTAAACCTAGTGTGGCTCACTTTAGAGTTTTTGGCTGTATTGGTTATGCTCACATACAAAAACAGTTGAGAACAAAACCTGATGACAAAAGCCATAAGTGTATCTTTCTTGGTGTTAGTGTGGAATCAAAGGTCTATAGGTTGTATGATCCTATCACCAAGAAGCTTGTAATAAGTAGAGGTGTCACGTTTGATGAAGAAGGAAAGTGGAGTTGGGATGCTACTAAAGAAGAGGTACAAGATCTGGTCATAGAAAGTACTGATGATAAGGTGTATGAACAAACTGACTCTCCTAGTCAAAATGAAGCCAGTGATGATGTCTCAGATCAAGCTCAAATTCCTCAAAAAGAAGCTGCCCAAAAAGATGCATATTAAAAAGAAAATGATGATCCAGTTCCTGAGCAAACAGATACTCGAACATCTAGCAGGTTCAAGAAAACACCTGCTTGGATGAAAGACTATTATACTAGTTATGCTGAAGATATGATGGCTTTGTATAGTACTATGGAGGATCCAGTTAGTTATGAAGAAGCAGTGAAAGAAGAGAAATGGATAACTGCCATGAAAGCTGAAATTGATGCAATAGAAAGTAATCAAACTTGGGAATTGGTCAGTATAAAATATGATGTGAAGCCCATTGGAGTGAAGTGGTTATACAAAACTAAAATGAATGAAAGGGGAGAAGTAGAGAAATATAAGGCAAGGTTGGTTGTTAAATGTTATGCTCAAAAGCATGGAGTTGATTATAGTGAAGTCTTTGCTCCGGTTGCTATATGGGATACTATTAGGATGTTCCTTGCGGTTGTAGCCAAGAGGGATTGGATAGTGTACTAGTTGGATGTAAAGAGTGCGTTCTTGCATGGTGAGTTAAAAGAAACATTGTATGTTGAGTAGCCAGAAGGATTTATCAAGGAAGGAGAAGAAGATAAAGTGTACAGGTTGAAGAAAGCCTCTATGGCTTGAAACAAGCTCCTAGAGCTTGGTATCACAAAATTGGAGCCTATTTCAACAAAGAAGGGTTCAAAAAGAGCAGTCATGATCATACATTGTTCATTAAGAAGGTAATGAGTAAATTGTTAATGGTGAGCCTGTATGTAGATGATCTGATATATGCAGGAAGTGATAAAGTAATTTGTGAAGACTTCAAAGAATCAATGAAAAGGGAGTTCAATATGACAGATCTTGGTCAGTTGAGGTATTTCTTGGGTGTTGAAGTAAATCAAACTGAAGAGGCTATAGAGATAAGGAAGTATGGAAATGAAGTAATGAAAAGATTTGGAATGGAGGAAGGCAATGCTGTCCATATACCTATGGTGCCAGGAGCAGTGCTAACAAAGATTGGATAAGGGGAGGAGGTTGATAAAATCATGTATAAAAGTCTGGTTGGTAGTCTTATGTATCTGACAGTTACCGACCAGATATTATGTATGTTGTTAGTCTCATTTCAAGGTTTATGGCTAATCCCAAAGAAGATCACTTACTTGCAGCAAAAAGAATACTGAGGTATATTAGAGGTACTCTAAACTATGGGCTAAGGTATGACAAAATAAAGAAAGAAGGACTGGTGGTGTACACCGATAGCAATTATGCAAGAGATGTTGAAGATAGAAGAAGTACTTCTGGGTATGTTTGTTTACTAAGTGGTGCAGCAGTGTGTTGGTGCTCAAGAAAACAAGAGATAGTAACTTTATCATCAGCTGAAGCTGAATATGTAGCTGCTGGTTTATGTGCTTGTCATTGTGTTTGGATGAAAGAATTATTAAAAGAAATGGAAGAGGAGAAAGTAACTGTGGCAATCTATTGTGATAATACATCTACCATAAAGTTGTCAAAGAATCCAGTTATGCATAGAAAAACCAAACATGTACACATTCGTTATCATTATTTGAGGGAATTGGTTGATAAAGAGATGGTCAAGTTGGAGTTTTGTGGTACTAAGCAACAAGTGGCAGATGGTATGACCAAGGCAGTTAAGGAGGAATCCTTCAAGACAATTCGAGAAGCTATGGGAGTTTGTGTGGTTAAACAAGACATTTGAAGAATGGTCTTGTTTAAGGGGAGGAATTTATTGGATCTACATGGAATTAATTATGCATATGCATGCATGATTATTATTTGTTTTATGTTCCTGTTTTTATTTTTGTTTCAATAAGACCGAGTCATTAGGAAGGTTATTGTTATGGAGTAGTGGGAAGCTTAGTCACGAGAGTTTGTTGAGTCTTCCTTTATTTTCGTTTGTTTCCTGTTTACTAGTTCCAGTTTGTTTCTGAACGTTGTATTAGTTTGGCTATTTAAAGCCTTTGTAGTTGGTTAATGAAGGTATCGAATTCAGTAATTATTGTTTTCATTTTACACACTTGACACTTCAATAACAGTAACCAAACAAAAAATATTTTAGTTATTACTTGAGGTAGGTTAGGTCTATCGAAGTTGGCCACTCGGAGTGTCGGAGTCGGAGAATCAGCATGCGACTTTGTGGCTTATGCGAGTGTCTCTAGGCGACTGGGCCGGTGATTCTGCGAGTAATGAGCACACAACATATGTTAGTAGTAAAGGGCCGACCTTTTCCTTTTTTATTTTGGTAAATGTTAATGGGTATTGGGCCTAAATCATTCAATGGGCATACGAAGAGACTCAAAGTGGGTTTAACTTTTCAGATACGCCTAAAATATTGATTCTTGAAATGTATGTATAAAAAATATAAAAACCACATGCCCATGGGAGACTAGGCATTTGGGGGGTCTCCCTCCATGTGATGCGACCATGATCATGTGCAGTGGCGAAGCTTGGGCTTAATCATGGGTATGACCGAAGTCACGGACTCAAAACCTTCGGGTCGACGATTTGGTTCGTGTCGGGTCAGATAAAACAATATGACATTTATATATCTAATTTTCTTCATTTATTTAAACAATTGTTTTTATAATGAAAAAAAACAAAAGAATTTTTTAACCTACAAAGACCTAAAATATTCATGATAATGCGATATGAATGGTGAGTAAGGATAAGCAATATTTGATATTGGTACCGGTACCTAAATCAGTACAGATTTGGTACCGTTGTTACCGAAAAGATATCAAAGTTTTGAGTTTCGTACTAATATATCTCAAATTTTACCTTAAATATCGGTACCGAACCAAATATTTTGGTATCGGTACCGGTACCGATACGGTACCGACCTCATCCATATGGGTGACTACCTAGAAGAAGAATTGCAAAGACCTAAAATATTTATAAAAACAACTCTTATACTATTCGACTACTATTTTGTAACTTTTGTTTATAAATACTGCGAGGTTTTAAAAAAAACAAACGATGGGTGATGTACATATAAATATACATCTTTTCGGCATCAAATAATCTCTAAAAACTGCAATTTCTATCTAATAACATAGCACAAAAGGCTAATTACCATAATAAAACATGATTTCAAGTGAAACCAAGCCCCAAACGAAGAAACAAGCAAAAATACGAAGAAAAACAGAAGAAAACACAAGAAAACAAAGAAACACGCCCCCATGTCTCAAGAAACACGCCCCCATGCTTCTAAAACAAGAAAAGACAAAATCTGGAAGCAAAAGCACGGGGCCGTGCTCATCATGCACGGGGCCGTGGACGAGAATGCAGAAAAGTCAAAGAAGAATTGAGCACATGTCACTAAAAACCACGGGGCCGTGCCTACCAACCACGGGGCCGTTGCCACCTCACAGAAAAGACAAAACAAATCTGGCACATGTCATAAAAATGCACGGGGACGTGCTCATCAAGCACGGCGCCGTGCCTCACCATCCAGATTGCCTATAAATAGTGGCTCATGTTGCACTCATTTGGTGTGCCTTGAAAAGAGTTCTCTCCGGTTTTCACTTATAAAAACACACACTAACACTCACTTTGAAGATTTAGTGAAGAGTTTGAAGGCTTGGAGGTCATCATCATCAATCATCATCGTCAACCATCATTACCATAAGAAGAAAGATTCATCTACATTTGGTTAGATTGTTCCAAGTTTAATCATGTATTTGTTATTATTAATCATCTTAATGCTTATCATCATGCTCATTATGAGCTAAACTCCTTTTACCATCTAAAATCTATTAAGAAGCTTTGTTTTACTTGATGATTAATCAAAACATGTGGTGTAGTCTAGTAAAGTACATGGTTATATTGCAATTATCTTTTGATGAGAAATGTTTCACCATCTTACATCACTAATTCAAAGTTGGTGGTTGTCAATCCAATTGGCAATCGTTCATGATCAATTCATGTTCTTGAAAGATAGAAATACTTTGATACATTATAGAAACATGGATCCTTATATTGTACTTAGAAATGATGAGATATAAGTTATGATGTATTTTTCTAAGTCTTGGTATTCCGAAAATAGCTTTGCTTAGGATATCATTTTAGCTAAAGAAATCATATGTTAATTGAATGTGTAATTATAACCTACATAAATCAACCAAGGGGAGGTTGTGTAACTAAACTACAACCACCCGAAGTTGTTAGAATTGGTATTTGAGAAATCGGAGTCAATCCTAATATTTCTACTTTACGAAACTACTTGCCAACTTAAATTGACGTCATTGAGGTGGCGTGAAGGGTGGACTTTAAAATGCGCACGTTACTTCCTTAGTGCCAAAGATGCTCACTTAAGGTTTAAGGAGCTATCAATCATATATTGCGACGGAAAGTTAATCACATGTTTAAATATTAAATAACAATGCTAAAATGGAGTGGATTCTTGATCTTAGATGGTAACCTTCGCATAATTGAACAACTCGTTTAGAATTTCTTATCTTGGTCACCTATATATTATATATAAGTATTTATATTTTATTAAAAGTTCAAAAATTAACCCCAAAATGACTAAAACCTTCGATTAAAGTAAAACAACGATTTATCATTAGAAACCTTTGTGTCCACGGATCGATACTTGGTTCTTACCAATACTATTCTACATATACGATAGGTACACTTGCCTATTTTGTGTGTGTTTAGTCTTTGTAGAAATCACTTTTATAAATTTAAAACACAATCTTGTGCAAAAGCTAAATATTCAATTTATCATATTTTATACAAGCCGCGCACACGCACATCAAGTTTTTGGCGCCGTTGCCGGGGACACGGTACGTTTCTAAGAACGATCCAAGTTTTAATTTAATTATTGTTTATAGTTGTACAAATTTTTAACTTCTATTTCACTTTATTTTTCTTTACTAAATATTAAAATATATAATTTTAAGGCTAGCCTACTTTTTACCTTTATTTACCTAATCTTTACTTTAGCTTAATTAATTTAGACATTAGTTTAAAATAGCTTAGCTTAACTTGTAGCTTAATATTAGACTAACCTTTTAGACTAACTTTAGCTAACTTTTACTTTAGTTTAATTTTGATTTAGTCCCATGTATGTCCTCTACTTTTGAGCCTGAGCTTGTTTCTCCAATTTCTGAACCGGAACGACTCTTTCGTCGACGAACTCGTAAATGGACTACAGAAACCGCAGAAGCAATCAAAGACGAATCAGTAGACGCCACTACATCAGGAGAAAATCAAACCAAAGAAATGATGGCGGCCCAAAACAATGAGCCGAACATGAGCCAGTATGCTAAGCCATCTCTCGAAAGCTATGGCAATGGAGTGGCTCCACCCGAAATTACCGAAAATTTCGAAATCAAATCAAGCACCATTCATATGGTGGAAATTTCAGTTCAATTTCATGGTCTCCTCGACGAAGACCCTCTTTCTCACATATCCCGATTTCTACGAATCTGCGGAACCTTTAAAATCCAAAACTGTTCAGAAGATCAAATCAAACTCAAACTCTTTCCTTTCTCTCTAAGGGGCCAAGCCCTAGAATGGACAGAATCTCTTTCCTCTGGTTCCATCACCATTTGGGACCAGATGGTTGAACAGTTTCTCCTCAAATATTTTCCGCCCGATAAAACTGCCAAATACCGAGCCAGCATTACCGGATTCCGGACCGATGATGATGAATCGTTACACGCAACATGGGAAAGATACAAAAGTCTTCTAAGAAGATGCCCACATAATGGACTGAGCGTATGGTTACAAGTTCAAACTTTCTTTGACGCACAATCCAGTTAAAACAAACAGGCCATCGACCAGATCGCTGGTGGAGACCTGGGATCCAAATCACCTAACCAAGCATTTGAAGTCCTGGATAAGGCCGCAAAGAAGAGTTTCGTTTATAACCCACCAAGATCTACACTTACCCATAAAGGAATACACCACGTTGATTCCAATACTCTTGTCACAACACAGCTTGAAGCTCTTTCTAAAAAATTCGAACAACTTCAAGCCGAGCTATCAAAAACCAGACTCACCTGTGACACTTGTGGAGGAAATCATAAGATGAGTGACTGTAAACAAGTCATCATGGCCATGGAAGAAGTCGATTTCATCGCTCGACAGAACAACGCTTTCAGCAATAACTACAATCCAGGATGGAGAAACCACCCGAATTTCAGCTGGAAAGACGGAGCTAACACTCAACCTCTACTCGGATTCGAAAAAAGACCAATGAATCAACCCTTCCAGCCTAAACCTCAATTTCAAGACCAAAGTTCTAGTAGCCATCAAAACCCAAGCTACTCTAAGATCGAAGAAATGTTAATCCAACTGATGACCAAAATAAATGAAGCAGAAAAGAAAGCCGACTCAAGAGCTGTTGATATCAGCGGAGTATTATTAAAACATGAAGCCGATCTCAAAAGTCAACAGGCATCACTTCAGAACCTAGAAACCCAAATCGGACAAATTGCCCGACAATTATCGAAAGACCACCTGGAACTCTTCCAAGCAACACAATCACCAACCCGAATGCAACAGCTAACTCCGTTACACTCAGGAGCGGTACGACCACTGTTGTCTCACCAACTTCAGAATCAATTATGGAGAAAAAGTTTCCTGATGAAACGCAGGAAAGGTTGACTCCTACAAGCACAATACAGCCTAAGGAGCCAGTTCGAACCTATGTTCCGCCTATTCCATACCCTGGAAGACTGAAGCAGGAGCGATTGGAAGCCCAGTATGGGAAGTTTCTAGAACTCTTCAAGCAACTCCATATCAACATCCCTTTTGTCGAGGCTATTGCTCAGATGCCAAAATATGCCAAATTTCTTAAAGAAGTGCTGACAAACAAAAGGAAGCTGGAGGAGCTCTCGCATGTCACCCTAAGTGAATAATGTTCAGCCGTCCTCCAAAGCAAGCTACCGACAAAGATGACCGATCCAGGGAGCTTTATTATCCCTTGTCTCATAGGAAATTTATCTGTTAGCAATGCCCTGGCTGACTTAGGAGCTAGTATTAATTTAATGCCTTATGCGGTTTTTGCAAAACTAGGGATTGGAAAACCAAAGCCCACCCGCATGAGCATTAAGTTAGCTGACTCCGTTAAATATCCCCGGGGCATTGTTGAAAACATGCTTGTCAAAATTGACAAGTTTGTTTTCCCAGTAGATTTTGTGATTCTAGACATGGAGGAAGACAAAAGTGTACCTCTAATTTTAGGAAGACCCTTTTTAGCCACCGCAAAAGCTATCATTGATGTTTGCACCGGTAAACTCACTCTTAGGGTCAATGACGAGGCAATCATTTTTGACATAGGAAAATCTATGCAATATCCGCAACAACACGATGACACCTTATATTGTGTTGACATCATAGACTCCATCGTAAGTTGCTATATGCGAGATTCCTCCATCAACACTCCCTTAGAAACAAAAGTCTTAGACAATGTAACATCCTACTTTCGGTTATATTAATAAAATAAAGTTCATTTATTTTATAACGGGTCGTTATCGGTTTAGTTGAATAGGATACGAGATGGACTTGTGTTGGGTGAATGGATATGGGTATGGAGTTGGGTTATGGAGGAATGAAGGAAAGACCATGGGCTTAAGCCCATGATCAAAAATATATATACCCTTAATCCTCCATTTAATTCATTTACACATATTCCTTACACCATCCAAAACACACACTTAAGATTCTCTCTCTAGTTCTCTCGCTCTAAACCGATATCAAGAAGGAAACCGAGAACCGACCTGAGGTAATGATAGTATTTTATTGTTTGAGCTTAAATCCGTTAGATATAATCATGAAACGACGAGCCGACACCGTTAAACCGTTTAAGTCACGAGATCCGAGTGGATTCGGGTATAAACCGAACCTATGATGAGCTTAGGAGTCACCCTAGCTCAGATCTGGATTGAACGGGACGAAAAACGGTGAAAAACGAGCTAAAACCCGTTTTTCCAGCGAAATCGCGTTTTTCCGGCGGCTTTCCAGCAATGACGGCGCCGGAAAGGCAGCGCCGGAAAGTGGTACGAGGTTAAGGGGGAATGTCAGGGAATGTTCTGACATTCCTGACCTAACCCTAGTTCGCTAACAGGAATTTAGCGAATTAAGGGTGATTCGTTAAGTAGATTCGCTGAGGAAAGATAACGAACTAGCCTTAGTTCGTGTCCTGATTCGTTAAGTAGATTCGCTGAGGAAAGATAACGAACTAGCCTTAGTTCGTGTCCTGATTCGTTAAGTAGATTCGCTGAGGAAAGATAACGAACTAGCCTTAGTTCGTGTCCTGATTCGTTAAGTAGATTCGTCTAAGGGAATATAACGAACTAGCTTTGATTCGTGTACTAATTCGTTAAGGAAAGACTGACGAACTAGCTTCAATTCGTTAAGTCCAATTCGTATGTCGACCAGTTCGTTATAAGGTTTGATTCGTTATGAGGACTGGTTCGCTATGAGGGTCCAATTCGCTAAAAAAGCCAATTCGTTATGAGGTAACAGATTAGCCAGTTCGTTATGAAGGACAGAAGTAACGAATGAACACCAATTCGCTAAAGAGCATCTTAACGAATCAGAACTTTGGAAGAATGACAGAACAGTCCCTAGACTTAGAAAAGAATGTTTTAATTACAATTAGGCCCTTGAACTTTTAAGTAGCAAATTAATTAACGATTCAAATGTTAATAGAAAATGTGTTACGACAGTTAATGGAAATAAATTTTTCCAAGCCAGGGGCTCTGCCCCTTGGACCCTGCTAGGGGCTGCCGCCCCTAGACCCCGCTGCAAGGGGCGCTGCCCCCGGACCCCCGTTCGTTGTGGGTTACATAAAGATAGAAATACAACATGAGTAGTAGTAGTTAATTGATACGTGTAAATATTATACAGTTAGCCGTGCACAACTCAAGAAGGGAATAACGATTAACGGAGAGCGTAACAGGATTCAGGTGAGTTTCTAGCCCCACTTCCTTGTTATGTTTTCGGGGCTGTGTGCATACTCGATGTGATAGTGAATACACTTATCTTAAGTGATAAGTGTATGCTTTGTATGATTTACATATGATGATTGCTTGACGGTGCGTGAACGATCTTCGGATATTGCATGAACCGTCAGGTGGTAGTTAAGATATGATTGATAAGTATGATGAGAGATATGATGTATGTATGAATATATGATGTATGCATAATGTATGTATGTTATGATGATGGTACGTGAACGCTCTTCGGAGATTGCACGTATTGTCAAGGAAGCATGTATGAACAGGTATGGTACAGTTACACGAAACAAAGGGACCAGACCCTAATAATATCTGTGATGTTAGGGACCAGACCCTTATAATATCTGTGATGTTAGGGACCAGACCCTTATAATATCTGTGATGTTAGGGACCAGACCCTTATAATATCTGTGATGTTAGGGACCAGACCCTTATAATATCTGTGAGGTTATAGGGCGAAAGGCTCTTTAAAACGTGTGATTATGTATGTAAAGAAAGTATGGAAGTAAGAATGAAAGTATATATACTTATGTGTGTATGAAAGAAAGTTAAGAGGTTAAGTATGAAATGTAAGAAGGTATTGTATGATTATGTGATTAACTAGAACTCACTCAGCGTAGCTAACTTTTAGTATGCACGCAGGTGAGTAGAATGACGCAGGTAGCTTGAGGAGGACACATGGCAGAGTTGGACGAAGCTGGCATCTGAAGATTTTGCTATGATGTTTTATTTTAAAAGACTATGTTTTGTTTTTAAATGACCATGAATGCTCGATAAGACCAGAATTATGGTTATGGAATGTAATGGTTGAATGTTTTTAATGTTCCGCGAATGTTTTAATTAACTCTGATATTTAGAACTGCGTTTATGAGTAAATCCAACACGAAAGTAGGGCTACCGGTAACGGGGCCTTACAGACAAACACTCAACAAACCCATTTTAGAGAACGAAAATTTCAATAATAACTACCACGAAGAATCAGAAATGATATATGAAATCAGTGAAAATAAGGAAAAATCAAAACCATCAATCGAAGAACCACCCGCCTTAGAGTTAAAAGAACTACCAAAACATCTTGAATACTCCTTTCTAGAAAAAGATTCTCAACTCCCAGTAATTATTTCATCTCACCTTTCTAAAGAAGAGAAAGACGAACTTCTTAAGGTTCTCAAAAACTATAAGAAGGCTATCGCATGGAAGATAATGGACATTAAGGGCATCAGTCCTTCTTTCTGTACTCACAAAATCCTCATGGAGGAAGAATATAAACCCGTGGTCCAACATCAAAGACGTCTCAATCCAAACATGCAAGATGTGGTGAAGAAGGAAGTAATCAAACTACTTGATGCCGGATTAATCTACCCGATTTCGGACTCACCTTGGGTAAGTCCCGTTCAAGTAGTACCCAAGAAGGGAGGAATGACGGTCGTAATGAACGAGAAAGACGAAATAATACCAATGAGAACCATCACAGGCTGGCGAGTTAGCATTGATTACCGGAAGCTTAATGACGCCACAAGAAAAGATCATTTTCCACTTCATTTTATCGACCAAATGCTTGAACGATTATCTGGAAAAATGTTCTACTGTTTTCTTGATGGATTCTCCGGATACTTTCAAATTCCCATCGCTCCTGAGGATCAGGAGAAAACCACCTTTACATGTCCATACGGAACCTTCGCCTACCGAAGAATGCCATTTGGACTATGTAATGCTCCAGCCACCTTCCAGCGTTGCATGGTGACCATCTTTCATGAAATGATCGAAAACTCTATGGAAGTCTTCATGGACGACTTCTCAGTCTTTGGAGACTCCTTCGATCATTGCCTGAAAAACCTAGACAAAATGTTAGCTAGGTGTGAAGAAGTAAATCTAGTGCTCAACTGGGAAAAATGCCACTTTATGGTAAAGGAAGGCATTGTTTTAGGTCACAAGATTTCTCAAAACGGACTAGAAGTTGATAGGGCTAAAATAGAAACCATATCCAAACTTCCGCCACCAACTTCAGTCAAAGCCATTAGAAGTTTTCTAGGTCACGCGGGTTTCTACCGCCGCTTCATAAAAGACTTCTCAAAAATCTCAAGACCTATGACCAAACTTCTGGAGATAGACTTACCATTCGTCTTCTCTGAAGAATGTATTGAATCATTCAACACATTAAAAGACAAACTTGTCAACGCACCAATCATGACCACACCCGATTGAACCCTTCCATTCAAAATCATGTGCGATGCAAGTGACTTTGCAGTTGGAGCCGTACTCGGACAACGCAAAGAGAAGCACTTTCGCCCAATTTACTATGCCAGTAAAACTCTTAACGATGCACAAGAAAATTACACCACAACAGAAAAAGAGTTACTAGCAGTAGTATTTTCTTTTGAAAAATTTAGATCATACCTAGTTCTTTCCAAAACCATAGTTTACACCGATCATGCCGCAATACGTTACCTATTCAACAAACAAGATGCCAAACCCAGACTCATCCGATGGATCCTATTACTCCAAGAATTTGACATCGAGGTTAAGGACAAGAAGGGAGTAGAAAATGTAGCCGCATACCACCTTTCACGTTTAGAATGTCCAACTCCCGAAGAACATCACGAAGAAATTATTAATGATAATTTCCCACATGAGATCCTCATGCACATTCAAGGAGTCATAGAAGAAAAAGAAGAAAGTCCTTGGTATGCCGACTTCGCAAATTACTTAGCCTGTAGGATCCTAAGAAAAGGACTTACCCATCAACAGCGGATGAAATTCTTCTCCGATCTTAAGTTTCACTTCTGGGAAGATCCATACGTATTTAGAATAGGTGCGGATCAAGTCATTCGTAGGTGCGTAGCAGGCAAGGAGGCCTTAGATATTCTCAAGCACTGCCATGAAGGACCAACAGGTGGACACCACGGTACCGCCACCACGGTCAGGAAAGTGTTTGATGCAGGATTTTTCTAGCCCACTATATATAAAGATACACATACATTGATCCAAGTATGCGATGCTTGTCAAAGAGCCGGGAACATCTCATCAAAAAATGAGATGGCTCAAAAGGGCATTCAAATTTGTGAAATCTTTGATGTATGGGGAATAGATTTTATGGGCCCGTTTCCTAACTCATTCGAAAATAAATACATCCTTGTAGCAGTCGACTACGTGTCTAAATGGGTAGAAGCACAAGCTCTTCCCACCAACGATGCTCGAGTAGTTGTACGATTTCTGAAATAAGTTATTTTCAAGATTCGGTACTCCAAAAGCCATAATCAGTGACAGAGGTACCCACTTCTGTAACACTCTGATGAACAAGGTCTTAGCACGGTATGGGGTCCATCACCGACTGGCAACACCATATCAGCCTCAGACCAGTGGGTAGGTAGAAGTATCGAATCGAGGAATTAAGAGAATTTTGGAAAGAAGTGTGGGGATGAATCGCAAAAATTAGGCAGAAAAGTTAGATGACGCATTGTGGGCCCTCAGGACGGCCTACAAACTCCCATAGAAACGACACCTTTCAAGCTCGTTTACGGGAAGGCATGTCATCTACCAGTAGAATTAAAACACAAAGCCTACTAGGCCCTCAGAGCAGTGAATTTTGATCTAACGTCCGCCGGAGCAAACCGGGAAGATCAAATTCGTGAGCTCGAGGAACTGAGTACACTAGCCTACTAAAATTCCTGTTCCTACAAGGAAAAGACTAAATGCATACACGACGCTCATTTAAAAGGAAACAAAAAATTTCAAACTGATGATCGTGTACTGTTATACAACGCTCGTTTACGTCTTTTCGCAGGAAAACTGAAATCCCTATGGACAGGTCCATACGTAGTTGAATCAGTTTTTGACTATGGGACAATATAAATTTCAAATTCAAACGGCCAAATGTTCAAGGTAAATGGACATCGATTAAAGCCATACATCGACGGTCCACTTAAAGAAGTGTTGGAGGTATTAACCCTCCAAACTTTTTAAAAAAGAGAAATTAAGGAAACAAGGTCTGGCCAAGACCTTCACAAAACTAGGCCTTGTAAATATTTATTATATTAAAAAAAATTTGTAAAACCACGGGGGCGTGCTCTCAAAAGCACGTCCCGTGCCTAAAAATGCGGGCCGGCATCTACGCTGTAAAAATCTCAGTCAGACTGGTTTGTAACAGAATTGTCAGAGCAAAAACACAGGGGCGTGCTTCCAAAATCACGGTACCGTGCTCGGTTTCCTGTTTGGTTATAAAAGGCACCTTATGTCATTGCATTTCTTGCACAAACCAAAACCAAAAACCTCTGAAAATTCAGCATGCCAACTGAGATGAATGAAGCAATTCCGGTTTTCCGACATCCGAGAAATGATGCCCGCCATGTTTTCAAAACCGAGCTTCTCTTGAAACTTCAAGAACTCGTGAAAGAACTCACCGAAATGAATCTCCTTGCGGAGATGCATCTCGTGCAACTCACCGAATCGGTGGAAAACATGAAAATGGAACTCCAAGACATCAACGAGCAACTCCACTTTCAATTTCTCGGTTTCACGTATTTTTCACCACCAGGACCATTCGGAGGAGGAGAGCCTTTCGGGGAACTCTAGGAAACTTAATTTTCTGTTTTCATGTGTAAAAAAGTGCATTAAGCACAATGTGTTAGGACTTCGGGCTTAACCCGATTATTTTCTTTTCTTAGGAAACCTGGGCTTATCCCGTAATTGTTCTAGGATCTTTAATTAATGAAAAGTAATTTTTAGATGACCAAACTTCCAAATTATCACAATAAACGTCATTCTAAAAATTCCGGATCTTGAATCGTGTTAAAAAATTAAAAGGAAATTCACTGTGACAAAAAGCACGGGTCGTGCTTTCCTAAGCACAAGGCCGTGTTCACCGCAGAATCTTCAGCATGATACGCGCTGACTCCGTACAATTCTCTGACTCAGAAACATTTATTCCTCTAGCAGCACGGGGCCGTGCTTCCAAAAACACGGTGCCGTGTTCAACTTTCCAATCTCTATATAATGCATGCATAAATTCACTATTCCATTCACACCAAACACAAATTACCTAAATGGAAGGAAAACGGGTTGAATGGAGGCCATGAAGAAGGGGAAACAACATGAATCTTCCTTCATGAGGAAAAAATCATGAGACTCTAATGCATCGTAAGAGATCAAGTTGAGAGCAACATGCAAACCGAAGCTCGAGTAGTCGAGTTAATTAACAAAGTCGACCTGCTTAGGTTCGAGAACTTCCATGTTGTGGATGGCCACCACAAAGATGTGACTTCCAAACTTAACTTTCTCAATCGATAAATCGTTACGCTCAACAAAAAGCTTGACGAACTTTTGGAAGCCAAACGAGCACCACCACACATCCAGGACTTGTTCGGGAGTGGTGGCCGTTGAAGTTCTAACTTTGTTTCGTGTTGAAGTATGTGTTAGGACCCGAGAACTGTTGTTGTACTTTTCATTTCATCTATCTTTAATTATGTCTTTAGTTTTATGTTTTTAATGAAATCTAGGATGTTTAATTACCATGTTAAAATAACCAGAAAATAAAAACCCAGTTAAAAACAAACCATCTCGACAAATAAACAAAACAATACTGTCTGCACTAAGCAGCACGATACCGTGCTTCCAATTGCACGGGGCCGTGTTTTTTGTCACAGAGCAGTTACGAGTTTTAACTTAATAAAATAACTTTCTCACACATCCAACCCTAATTTCACTACCTTCTGAACCGAAAACCGCCGACCTTCAAATATTTTTCTAATTTATTCATCAAATCTTCGATTCTAAACCTAAGGTATGTTAATTTAACAATTACATTGTCCAAATTCGTCATTTTAGGTTTAGTTTAACCCTAAAATCGCTCAAATCGACCAAATCGAGTCAAAACCCGAAAAGGGTATGGGTTAATTTGCTTGCATATGATGAATAGATTGTTGAATGTTTGATGGTTAGGGTGTAATTGAAAGAAACAATTCGGGTTTTGGGTATTAGCATAAACACTCGACACACCATTAAACCCAATTGATATAATCGGTTAGAAACGAGGGTTCGAGTTTGAGTAAGTTAGAAATCGATATTAAAAACACAAGCCGTGCCCAAAACAACACGAGTCGTGGTCAACCAAAAGTCAAACATCAAAGGAACTGAACTAGAAGCAGCAGCACGGGGCCGTGCTTCTGAAAGCACGCCGCCGTGCTTTTCTCTCTGTTTCAGCAAATTGAAAATTTTTCATGAATTTTGACTAGTTTAAGTTTAAATTGCAGATGGCCGAGTATGGGGAAGACGTTCATGCATTTTTAGTCTTCACCGGACCTGATGCAAGAGACAGACAAGCCAATGCAAGGCTACGCCACTTAAACAAAAGAATTCCTGAACCAAATTTCTATGCTTGCCAAGACACCCTACACCAAGTTAATCAATGGAACAGATACAACACATTTGTGACCAAGCCGTGGAAGAAGGTCTTTGAGCAAACAGGGGAGGCGGTAACAGAATTAACAAGGGAATTCTTGGCATCCTTTAACATAAAGAAGAAGAATTTGGATATGTGGGACGAAGATGCAATTGAGTTCCGATGTGGAGGTGTGTGGCACACAACGTCTCTTACCCAACTTGGGATTGATATGGGAATTTACACGAAAGAAGAAACAGAACGAGAGATCTGGGCCTACGCAAAGATAGCATTTGAAAAGGGAGACAATAATGAGATTGGGGATACACAAGCACGAGCATGGGAATTGTTAGGTTTCGAGGATGAAACAAACCACGTCAATGTTTCGAGAAGCACAGCCTTACGAGATCCGCTGATGAAATATATTCACCACCTGCTAAGCAAGACGATAACAACACGTAGTAAAAATAAAGGAGTGGTGAATTTACGGGATCTGTGGGCACTTTACTGTATAAGGAATAAAGTTGACTGCAACATTACTTATCTCTTTTGTCAACTTTTTAGGACCAATGCAACCGCTGAATGTCCAAGTACCCCACTCTTTGGCGGTGCATGGATCTACAAGCTTTACGAAGCTTATGACATAGACATGGAAGGAACAGAAAGCCCGAAACCTATTGCTCTTAACCTCAAAATCTGTTACAAATTGCAGATAGCTCAAATCTTTAGTGCAAGGCCAGAAATTTTGAGGTTCGTCAACAACCGCGGCCACATTTGGGACCCGGAAAGCCAGTTGGAAATGATGATGGAGGACGAACGAAAATACAGAATAGAAGCTGAGTACGCACGAACTAGGATTCGTAAACCATCCACGGGTAACTGATGACTGGCGGCACTGGTAGGTCGGGCACGGGCATGGGTTGGTAGTACTTTATGAACTTATTATGTGTGTTTTGAACAATTTACTTTCCGTCGTACTTGTTTGTTTGTTTTTATGTTGGTTTGGATATTTTTATGGCCGTGGGTGCCAAAGACATTATGCTAGGAACTAATTTAGCCAGATAGGGCAAGGGGTGGATGATTCCATACCCAATTTTCACCAGTCTATGCTTGGTTGTTTGTGGATGTTTGCAGTTTTACATTATACAGGTACAAAAATAGGAAAACGGACGAAAAACAGGGGACGCTCTGTCAAAATTTTGTTGACCCGTAGGGAAGTAACTCTCCATTTTTTACCCATTACACTCAATTAGAATTTTTATATTTTCATGAATCTTGTCACATTGAGGACAATGTGAGATTCAAGTGTGTGGAGGGGAATTATTTGTCCAATTGTTTGTCCAACTAATTATAAAAATTCTCAAAAATAAATATTTTTGCAGCAAACAAAGATTATTCAAAACCTAAAAAGAAAACCAAAAAATTTTTTTGCAAATAACCAATAATTACAAAAAAGTGAAAAAAGTAAAAAGAAGTTTTGTAATATTGAGAATAAATTTATGCAAAATATGGCGTTAATACCCAATTCCTCCGTTACTGTGAGATAAACCTCATGCCATATAAATATTTTTTCGGAAGCTTTGAGTGAGTCATATATTTCGTGTGATTTAGAACTTGTCGCAATTATTCATTTCTAGTCCGCACGAAGCGTTGTATAAGGAAAAAGGTAATACTTACACAAACCCATCACCAAGTTACAAAACCCGATCACTTTATCCATTTTCACCGGTAAAATACAACACTAGTCTTTTACCGGCAGACCCTAAAGAACTGGAAATGCATTCTTTCGATTTCAATTTCCTTTGCTGCATACACTTTACAAAACCTAGGTTGCCTCCAGAATTTAGGGAGAGAATTTTTCTCTTTAGCAATGAGGTGAGGAAAAAGTGGCGCCAAAACGAACAAAGGCCACCATTCTGTGGAATTTCCAAGAACGCAATGAAGAGAAGAGCAAAAAGATACGAACGATGCTTAGGTTGCGGAAACTGGTCCCACGAAGGAAGATGTAGAAAAATTCAAACTCAGTCTCAGCATGAATATACCGAACTAATGAGGGTGGGGGCTATTAGGCTCAAAGCCGAACGATCCATTAGAGTTGGAAGTTATATTCAGAATAGGATTGAGGAAGAGTTGATCCACATCCTCGATAAAACCGGTCTTGACGATCTGACCTTAAAAGAGTCATTAGGTATAAAAAAAAACTCTCTGAGAAAAGGAGCTAACCATTGAAGACATCTCAAAACTCCCGACAATAATTGGAAGTTGTATTTACCATTAACCCTTGAACCGCCACAAAATAGCAATTCCTACTCACACTAAACCGAAACCATTTTTACCTTCTGATCTATGCAACCCTTCAAAAGGTGGAGATTTGAACTTGTTACAAGCTTATTTATCACAGGTTGCATTTTGACTAAGAGTGTTCACATACATACATCACTTGTATGATCAGATATAAAACCGAGTGTGAGTGAACATTGTGAGAACGTGACGTTTTGCATAAACGGAAGCTCATAAAAACAAAAGTACTCTCTTATCAATCACTAACATAAAGATTGGTTATTTTGTTTTGTCTTCTTGGAACTCACTTAAGGGATAGCTATAATCTAAATTTGCTGTTTTTAGAGGATATTGATAAGAAGATTGCTTGAGGACAAGCAATGTTCAAGTGTGGGGATGTTTGATGTACATATAAACATACATCTTTTCGGCATCAAATAATCTCTAAAAACTGCAATTTCTATCTAATAACATAGCACCAAAGGCTACTTACAATAATAAAACATGATTTCAGGTGAAACCAAGCCCCAACAAAAAAACAAGCAAAAAGACGAAGAAAAACAGAAGAAAACACAAGAAAACAAAGAAACACGCCCCCATGTCTCAAGAAACACGCCCCCATGCTTCTAAAACAAGAAAAGACAAAATCTGGAAGCAAAAGCACGGGGCCGTGGACGAGAATGCAGAAAAGACAAAGAAGAATTTAGCACATGTCACTAAAATCCACGGGGCCGTGCCTACCAACCACGGAGCCGTTTCCACCTCACAGAAAAGACAAAACAAATCTGGCACATGTCATAAAAATGCACGGGGGCGTGCTCATCAAGCACGGGGCCGTGCCTCACCATCCAGATTGCCTATAAATAGTGGCTCATGTTGCACTCATTTGGTGTGCCTTGAAAAGAGTTCTCTCCGGTTTTCACTTATAAAAACACACACTAACACTCACTTTGAAGATTTAGTGAAGAGTTTGAAGGCTTGGAGGTCATCACCATCAATCATCATCGTCAACCATCATTACCATCATTAAGAAGAAAGATTCATCTACATTTGGTTAGATTGTTCCAAGTTTAATCATGTATTTGTTATTATCAATCATCTTAATGCTTATCATCATGCTCATTATGAGCTAAACTCCTTTTACCATCTAAAATCTATGAAGAAGCTTTGTTTTACTTGATGATTAATCAAAACATGTGGTGTAGTCTAGTAAAGTACATGGTTATATTGCAATTATCTTTTGATGAGAAATGTTTCACCATTTTAAATCACTAATTCAAAGTTGGTGGTTGTCAACCCAATTGGCAATCGTTCATGATCAATTCATGTACTTGAAAGATAGAAATACTTTGATACATTATCGAAACATGGATCCTTATATTGTACTTAGAAATTATGAGATATAAGTTATGATGTATTTTTCTAAGTCTTGGTATTCCGAAAATAGCTTTGCTTAGGATATCGTTTTAGCTAAAGAAATCATACGTTAATTGAATGTGTAATTATAACCTACATAAATCAACCAAGGGGAGGTTGTGTGACTAAACTACAACCACCCGAAGTTGTTGAATTTGTATTTGAGAAATCGGAGTCAATCCTAGTCTTTCTACTTTACGAAACTACTTGCCAACTTAAATTGACGTCATTGAGGTGGCGTGACATTAGGAAATGGTGGACTTTAAAATGCGCACGTTACTTCCTTAGTGCCAAAGATGCTCACTTAAGGTTTAAGGAGCTATCTATCATATATTGCTACGACAAGTTAATCACATGTTTAATTATTAATTATCAATGCTAAAATGGAGTTGATTCTTGATCTTAGATGGTAACCTTCGCATAATTGAACAACTCGTATAGAATTTCTTATCTTGTTCACCTATATATTATATATAAGTATTTATATTTTATTAAATGTTCAAAAATTAACCCCAAAATGACTAAAACCTTCGATTAAAGTAAAACAACGATTTATCATTAGAAACCTTTGTGTCCACGGATCGATACTTGGTTCTTACCAATACTATTCTACATATACGATAGGTACACTTGCCTATTTTTTGTGTGTTTAGTCTTTGTAGAAAATCACTTTTATAAATTTAAAACACGATCATGTGTAAAAGCTAAATATTCAATTTATCATATTTTATACAAGCCGCGCACACGCACATCAATGGGGGTATTATATTTTAAAAAAACAATCAGTGGTGACCGGTAGCATTTTGGAAAAATACATCGGGGGTGACCGCGCTTAATACCTATAAAAACTTTCGAGAAAAATCACGAATTTTACCCTATTAACGGAGAAAACGGCAGTGGCCGGGCCACCCCCGGTCCCCAAAGAGCTTCGTCCCTGAATGTGTCACGTTTTCAATAGTGTATCAACATTGGGCATCTTTATTTTTATAATGAATCTATATAAACAGCTCTCATAACATATATATTACATATTGGTCATTTATTTAAGGGAAAATCCTCATAATGTACATTTCATGTGAGAGTGTCAAAGAAATATCTATCCTTATGATGTGTTCCCAAATTGTCCATTGTATTTCCGTCGCCGACGACGGTTTTAACCAGCGGACGAGGGTTTTAATTGACCTATAACATACCACCACGTGCCATACTTACTGATCGGACGACGATTTTGGGAATTCAAACCGGCGGCGGCACATTTTTTGGTGTAGCGTGTTCCCGACGGCGACACCGGGCTGCAGCAATGTCCCCGTCGCCGGTGACGGTATATGCCTGAGCCGCCGTTTACCTTGGTTCTTACATAATATTGTCGGTAGAGATGACTAATAGCAGAGAAGAAGAGAATAGCATAGGTCGGCTCCGGTGATCTGCTTGGATGGGCTTTGAGGCATCCGAAAATTTTCACCTACCAAACTGTTGCGAGGTTTATTCATGTAGGAGGCAGTGACGCCGGTAGTCTCGGTACACTGGTGGTGATGTGGGTTGCCGGTGGTCTCTCGCAACAGAAAGATGAAAACGAAGACGAGACTTATTTTTTTGTTTTTGTGTAGTTTTTTGGTCTAGGGTTCATAAAGTTTAGATCTTAAATTTTGAAAATAAATGTAATGGAGAAAAAGAAGACATGGAGATGCTGAGAGGAGAGTGAAAATGGATGGGGATGGAGGTGAGAGGAGAGTTAAAGTGTAAAAGTAAATACAATTTTGTTGCAGAATTTGGGTGCAAACTCTGAGATTAGTTCCATGTGGTTTCTTCTAGTTGGCCAAGGAAAAAGCCGGGTTGAAAACCAATAGAAAAGGGCCCGACTGTATGTTAATGGACATTTGGGTAATTTTTTATTTGACTGGACAAATCTTTGACTTAGAGATAGTAAAATGGACATTATGGGTATTTCCCGTTTATTTAATATGGTACTCCTTTTAATTATATATTTTTTTAGTAGTTTTCAGTCTTCATAAATCACGTATTATATTTTCCAACCAGAATAAATGATTAACAACACTATAATAATGTAAGTCGTCGTTTCTCTCCTTACCACCAAAATTATATACTATATTAATTTACAACTTTTGTACGCATTCAGAATTGTACGTTACACTTTGATGGTGTTTCAATTCTTGATGTTTAACTTGTTCAATTTAATAAGTTAATATTGGCTTTATAGTAAAACACCATGGATTTCACAATCGGACAGGGAGGTCAAACAATTGCTGCTCCCCCCCATGCCCGGGATGAAAGTGGTTGAACCGGAAAATAGGGTTAACGATTAGATTTTATTATGAAGAGAATTCGACTATGTTAATCTTCCCCTTGCTAGACCTCTATTGGAATTCACAAACCTGACTTCATTTTTGCTAGATAAAGACCAAATCTAAGTCTTGACTTGCTATATTTGAACAACTAACCTTTGTCTTTTCGGATATGAAAGAGAGATTGAGCGTGTGACGACCTTGGAATGTTGACCAAAGAGATTACTTTATTAAAGAGGGCAGTCGGAGAGACTATATAGCGGGAAGGAGAACTTTAAACCCCACAAGAAGGAGTTTAGAACATTTAAAGTAAATTTTGTAAAGATAAACACTAGTGTAGTAGAAAATTTGGTAGGCCATGTCAAAGAGTTAATCCTTCGTTAGAAAAAATTGATATTTATATTTTTGACTTTGAATGACTTGGGCTCTGAAAGTTTTTTTAGACTTGTTTCATATGATTTACATTTTACTATTTTTAAACTTATCGCAATTTATTATTAAGCTATAGTATGCGTATAATTAGGACATCATTCAATTCTTAAATACATTATTGATTGATCCGACTAGTCCGACAAGTGAATTCATAAAGCATCTTGTTCAATGACAAGTTTGGTTAGAAAACATTTCAGTAAACTACTAGAAACACAAACTTTTACCGATTAAAAGTTTCCTTGTACGTCGTCTCACTCAAAACACTGTCAACAACTCCATGGCAAACGTTC
The DNA here is from genome assembly GCF_021521415.1 of Bidens hawaiensis. Taxonomy (NCBI): domain Eukaryota; kingdom Viridiplantae; phylum Streptophyta; class Magnoliopsida; order Asterales; family Asteraceae; genus Bidens; species Bidens hawaiensis. The sequence goes on along the minus strand of NW_027491825.1, from coordinate 604,094 downwards.
GCTTGATAGAGGGATACTCGTACTAAGATGGCGACACCCAACTCCCATCATCATGTCATGCAGGGTGATGCTAAATTGTCGCTATCTAGTCAAAAACAACTAATATCAGTTCCTAATCACCTAAGAAAGCTAGGGTAAGTAGGGTGTCGAACACAAGGAGTATTTGGTCAATGTAATCGTGCAAACAAGTTTCAATATTATGAAGTAATATGTTTCAGTGCTGATCACACAAACAATTAAGTTGGTTTAATAATGATCAATCAAACTCATAAATTCAAGCAATTAACAAAGATGAATCATCCCCGAGGTTTAAGAATGTACTTTAACAGTTTCTCATGCAACCTAACCGATTAATTATCACAGACTGACTAAAGATCTATTAACAAGTTAAACCTTAGGAACCAACAATCGCTAACACACAACACTGGTTATCAAACGGTCCCTGCTAGTGTGACTCAACTAAGGACAAGTGTGTGCTTTGTTGTATTCAATCTAGTCAAAAACCCTATGAGCAATTAAAACTAATCGATCTGATCAACGTAAACCTAAACCGATCGAATGCACATCAATACTAAATATCAATACTCATAGATAGATCAACGATAATTACAAATTGTTTGTTCTTGGTTACATTAAAAACTGAATAAAATACAAACTTTACATCCCGGGAATGAATCGCAAAGACTAGCCGAGCATCGTCATCGATAGATCTTCAATTATGATGAGAAAGGCCATTAGGATTGATATCGATTAACAAAATTGGTAGCCATGGAATTCATCCAAAATCGCCTAACAACTGTTAGAAGTCGTCAATACTGATTAGGGTTCACCCGATTTTTCCCGCTTTTTATGTCCATCGCGATACGCAATGGCCATATGCCCATCTCATCGCATATCGCAACCTAATAAAACCTCATATTTGGATTCCTCTCGTCGAGAAACCCAAAATTCATATATTATGGGTCCCGTAACTCATTTTCTAGCCCAGGATATGCTCGTTTTACTTCTTGGTCGCGTTTTGTCAACCCATCTTGTTCAGTTTTAGCATCGGCTTATGTTTTCTAATCCATACTCTTCCTGAATCCTTCTAACACTTCCTAAGACTTCAAATCATGCTCCGGTCTTCTCGAGATATCATTCCATGCTCATACAGGTCTCCCATTTAGCATCTTTAACGATCAATGACCTGAAATACAAAAGCACGTATGAAGTACCAAAGTTCTAACAGTATACTCAATAAAACTACATACTTAATACACTAATACATATACAAAATACCCGACCATCACATCCCCACACTTATATTTTGTTTGCCCTCTGTTTTGGTCAAAAATCGTTTAAGGATCCTTTAACCAAATCTGTTATTTGAGGATTAGTGCTATGATGACAATAATGAATACATGAACGAAATAGAGATGAACACCGTGATTTGTTGCGAGAAAAAACCCCTTGATCTTGATTAGATCAAAGGAAAAAAACCCCGGGTGATGACAAATTGTCTATCCCCACTCTATTAATATGAAAAATGAGGATACAAGGTTGGAGATTATGATCAGTGTTTACAATAATTCTAAGTGTGTGTGTATTGCTGTTTTCGTAGAAAGCATTGTGTGTTTCCTAGCTGATCATAGCCTCAATATATACATAAAAGATAATAACTTATTGACTTTATGAATAATAAAGGCATTAATTAAGTTTCCTAAAAATCCGCCATTGTCTTCAATATAAATGTTACAGCCACTTTGACCACGCGCTCCATCACTCAGGCTGCGAAATAGTGGGTAGACCTGGTCTCTTAGCCGTTACATCTGTCAAATATCATGTTATACATAGGAAACAATTGTTAGTAACAATAAATACGGAGGATCCTTGATCCTGACGGGATCTGACTAAGGATAACTGATCCAAGAACATATGCCAGGATAACGTATCCACAGTGTCAAATTTCCATGCCCAAACAATTACCCCCAAAATGGCGGTTGTGATAAGATCACAACTGTCATTTTGCCTTTGAATTCAAACTTCCTGCAAAAACATATGAGATTTGACAAGCTGGATATAATTGTCATATATCAATGGAGTTTCCATGGGAACTTCCTTTACGGCTGTATATCCTTCTCCCTGCAAATCATGAACAACTAGTAACACCTGTTTAACCCGGGTGGATGGTCCATTTTTATGTGGTGAAATCCGGGTTAATGATTTTGATAATTGCCAGGTGACTTGGTATTAATAAAAACTTAAAACTTTTGATTATCTGAGTTTTGTTTATTATGTTGAAAGCATATCTGTTATAGGTTTAGTTTTACTAAAAGTTTTGAGAAAAATTCCAAGGATACACAATCCTTATAAAACAGATTGAGAATAATGAATCCTTATATCTATGAAGATATAAACTGAAATCAAATAAGTGTAAATCGATAAACAGAAATCATACCGTAAGGTCTGGTTAGACCTAAGTTACCATAAGTATTGATCCTTTTGCAATCCTTATAAAACTGAATTAGTGATTTTGAATCCATAAGTATTGACCCTTCTGTGATCCTCAGAATCTAATTTATGATACCTGATACAAATAACTTATGATATTTAAACCCAATAAACTGGGGACAAGCCCATAAAATAAACTGGGGACAAGCCCGTGAACTGGGGACAAGCCCGTGAACTGGGGACAAGCCCAAACTAGTGTTAAAACTGAGGACAAGCCCAAACTGGGGACTGGCCCAAGGATACAGATGTCAACTGGGGACTTGCCCAAACCGGGATTTAGCCCAAACGTGAGTGACGTGAAAATGCCAAAACCTTAGCTAACATGAAAATGTTAGAAACCTTTGTCTTGAGATAACGTGAAAACGTTAACCGGTGGTATGGTACGTCTATCATAAATCGTAGGATCCTCTATATAGCCAAAGACAACGAAATTGTCAGCCACTAAACGTGCACTGGTCCCGCTTCACCGGACTATACGTTGGATAGCGTGCGCTCCAGGCGAGAGTGTAGAAACTCTAATTTATAAGAAAGGTGAAAACCTTTAAAACTTGGAGGATATCACCATCGGGGGTCACACCCAATCGTGGGCTAGGCCAAGGGAAATAGTAAAGTACCTTAAATGTAAAGGAGATGTGGCCAACCTCTTGATCATCGAACATATTACTAGAACCCTGCATTGTTACGTAAAACTTGGAAAAATAAATGTTAAGAATATATTATCCTTGAATTAATAATAAGAATTTTGAAAAGAATAGGTGATCAGATAGATATTACCAATTTTGGGGTCGTTGATCCTTTAAGGATCTTGATCCTCAGAGGATATTTGATCCTGGTTAGAAAAAGTACTTCTTAAGTTGGATAGCATTCCTTGCTCTTGGTAACATGTTGCCTTTCATAGTGAGCAAATGATATGCCCATTTCCCAGCTTCTAACTCAATCAAATAGGAACCTTCCCACTTAGGAGCTAACTTTCCATCGGCTGGGTTGCTTGTATTTTGGAAGGCTTTCCTCAAGACCAGATCTCCTTCTTGAAATCTTCTAATCCTTATGCTATTGTTGTATGCCCCAGCCACCCTTTGTTGATATGCCGCCATTCTAATCTTGGCTAGGTCTCTTAGTTCTTCAACAGTATCCAAGTCTTCTAGAAGGATTTCTTTATTGACCTCAGGATCACGGATGCTCGTTCTGGCTGTAGGCACCACCATCTCTGTAGGGATTATAGCCTCTGAGCCAAACACCAATGAGACGGGTGTTTGGCCCGTTGCATTCTTGGGTGTTGTCCTGTCAGCCCAAAGAACATAAGGTAACTCTTCGGCCCACTTTCCTTTCTTGGATCCTAGCTTCTTCTTCAAGTTGTTGATGATTATCTTGTTTCTTGATTCTGCCTGGCCATTAGCTTGAGGATGCACCGGAGTAGAGGTAATCATCTTGATGCCCCAGCTATCACAAAAGTTAGTGGTTCTTTTCCTGATAAACTGGGAACCGTTGTCATAAATAATTTCTGAAGGAATGCCAAATCTAGTAATAATATTTTTTTTAGTGAAAGATATCACCTATTTTTCGCGTACCTGAACAAAAGCTTATGCTTCTATTCACTTTAAAAA